>NW_016108245.1:138899-149965 GCF_001604975.1 Cebus imitator
GTTCTGCACATGTATCCCAGATCTTAAAGTGCAGTTAAAAAAAAGAAAAGGAAATGTTAAATTACTTGCCAAGCATTCAGTAGAGTAGGGACTTCAATCATGCTTCAAGGTAACTGTTGCAGTTCCCACCAAGACATCTGTATTCTAGCCAGTAGAAGAGGGAGCCACTTTAGAAGCTACTTTACATCATTTCTATTCATATCTCTTTGCCAATCATTAGTTGCATAACCACACCTACATCTAAAGAAGGTTTAAAAACCTAAATTTTCCTGAGTGATCACATATCAACTAAAATTTCTATTGCCATGTAATCAGAGAATATATATATAAGGGGACAATTAGCAGTCTCTGACACAGATGGGTATTTTTTTTCCAGTTGTGGAAACTAAAACTCAAAGAGATGAAGTAGCTTGCCTAAGGACTATTGGCTAGTAAGTAATAAAGCTAGGGTTTCAACCCCAGTCTGACTGGCTGTGACATTTCTGTCTTTCAACAGAAAATTTGAGTAGGCAGAAAAACAATCAGTGAACTTGAACAAAAGAAATTTGAAATTAGAAATTCAGAGGAGCAGAGAAAATACGAATACAGAAAAGTGAACAGAACTTACAGGACTTGAGGGACACCATCAAGTGGACAAACATACATATAATGGGACTCCCAGAAGAAGAGACAAAGAAATATGCTAAAAGATTGTTTAAAGAAAGAATTGTGAAAACTTCTCAAACGTGAGCAAAGACATGAATTTACCAAAAACTAGGATAAACCCAGAGAATTACATGAAGACATAAACAAACTGTTGATACTAAAGGCAAAGAGAGAATCTTGAAAACAGCAAGGAAGCAACTGTGCATCACATAGAAGGAATTTTCAATAAGATGATCAGATTTCTTATCAGAAAACTTACAGGCCAGAAGTCAGAGGTATTATATATTTAAAGCACTAAAAGAAAAAAACAACTATCAACTGAGAATTCCATTTGTAAAAAAAAAACAAAAAAACAAAAAAAAACTATCCTTCAATTATATACAACTTAAGAATGTGTTAGGTTGTCCACAGAGTAGCTAGAAAAAAAAATCTGTAGAAAATACTCAAAGGAAATGAGAAAGGAATCAAAACACGTTACCACAAAAAAAAAAAATCACATGCTACAACATAGAGAAACCTTACAGATAATGTGAAATAGGATAGTCACAAAAAGACAAATGCTATATGATTCCATTTTTATGAGATACACAGAGTAGTCAAATTCATAGAGACAGAAAGTAGAAAGCAGAATGGTGGTTGGCAGGGCCTGGGGGAGAGTGGAATGATAACTTACTGTGTAATGGGTACAGAGTTTCAATCTTGGAAAATGCCAATTTTTTGAAGATGAATGGTAGTGATGTTTGTACAATAATATTAATGTACTTAATGCAATTAAACTGTACACTTAAAATGGTTTAAATGGTAAATTTCACATTATGTATATTTTACCACAGTTTATAGTTTTAATGCTATTTTTATTAAACTACCAATGACTACTGCTACTACATGGACACACGTAGGGGAACATCACCCACCAGGTCCTCTCAAGGGGTCGGGGGCTGGGGAGGGAGAGCGTTAGGAGAAATACGTAATGAAGACGATGGGTTGATAAGTACAGCAAAACACCATCCACATGTATATCTATGTAACAACCCTGCATGTTCTGCACATATACCTCAGAACTTAAAGTAAAATAACAAAAAATAAATTAAAAATAATTGATGCAGGTGAGGTTGCAGAGAAAAGAGAATGCTTATACACTACTGGTGGGAAAGTAAATTGGTTTAGCCACTATGGAAACCAGTTTGAAGATTCTCAAAGAACTTAAAAGAGAACTCCTAATCTAACCAGCAATCCCATTTTGGGTATATACCCAAAAGAATGTAAGTCATTATACTATAAAGATACATGCGTGTGTATGTTCATTGCAGCACTATTCACAATAGCAAAGACATGGAATCAATCTAATATCCATCAATGGTAGACTGTATAAATAAAATGTGATACGTATATGCCATAAAATACTACACAGACACATAAAAGAAACGAAATCATGTTCTTTGCAGCAACAGGAATGGAGCTGGAGGTCATTAACCTAAGTAAATAAATTCATGAAATGAAAAACAAGTATCACATACTCTCACTTATAAATCAGAGCTAAATATTGAGTACACATTGACATAAAGAAGTTAACAACAGACACCAGGTCTACTTGAGTGTGGCAGTTGGAGGGAGGGTTAGGATTTTAAAAACTGCCTATCAGGTACTATGTTTATTATTCAGTCTGCTAAATAATCTATACACTAAACTTACAAGACATGGAATTTATCCATGTAATAAACACACACACATACTCCCTGAACCTAAAATATAAGTTGTAAAGAAAAAAAAAACATATATAGATACATTGATAAAAATAACAAAATGACAATTGCAGGAATGGAACACCAAATACCACATGTTCTTACTGAAAAGAGGGGGCTAAATGAAGAGCACTTAAGAACACAAGAAGGAAACAACAGACACTGGGGTCTACTTGAGGGTGGAAGGTGGCAGGAAGGAGAGGAACAGAAAAGATAACTGTTGGTACCAGGCTTAATACCTCAGTGATAAAAGAATCTGTACAACAAAACCCCATGACTCAAGTTTGCCTATGTAACAAACCTTCACATGTGCCCCTGAACTTAAAAGTTAAAGAAAAAAACTTTAGAATTTTTCCCCAGCTGCAGACAGTAAATCTAAATAGCCTGAGAAACTCATAATAATCTCATTTTCCTAGCCAGTGATTGGTTTATGAATGGGTAAGCAGTGCAATCTGTCCAATTAGTTACTAATGTGTGCACAGAGGGAGAGAAATTCTGGAAAAAAACTTCCCCCTCAAAAAAAAGACACAAAAATGATATTTCTTTTTCTTTCTGCCCCTGGTCTCTATTGTGTGAGGATATGATGCTTGGATTTTCTGCAGCCATTTTATGAACATAGAGAGCCAACCTAAGGACAAAAACAAAGAATTTAAAGATGATAAAACAGAAATTAAGAATGTATCTTGGACATTGATGATAAGTTATTTGATGAAGTATTTGTTTATGGAAAAAAAAACCTGTAAATGTTTCTGAAAATCTAATATAGAAGAAGAGGAAAGGCAGAGATTTCCCAAAACCTGTTTCTCCATATAATTATTGACAATGCTGCCAAAAAAAAGGTTAAAATATACTTGCCTAAAATAATTGTAAAAATCAGCAGCCTAGCAGCCACTGAGAAGTGGAGACCAGGTTAAGAACATCTCAAAAATACCCATCCTCAGAATATTTTTACTATTTGACTTGTCTAAAAACTCTCTAGAGAATCTATTTTAACAGATCTTGCTGTCATTTGATTTGATTCAAAGCCTGTTTCACAGAAAAAGACATACATCCATGGAATTTGGCAAAAAATAGTCACTGGCAATTATTTAATATTGCAGCTGCCTGAGGTGGTAATGCAAGTTTGGGCAACAAAAAGCCTGGCCAAAAAAATTTAAATGAAAATTAACAAAATGTACATGAGGGAGTGAGAAAGAGCCAACGTAGTTCTTGTAATCTGGTAGGCCATGCCCATGTGCACAATTGTGCACAAGCTCAAGGGAGATGTGACAGAGACCCACTATTCTAGCTCTAGCTAGACCTGAGGCTTTATACAAGAAGAAAGTGAACTTTAAGGGAATATAGTATGTTGCTAGTGTATAGATATACACATATTCTCCCTTCTCTCTCTCTATCTCTCCCCCTCTCTCTCTCTCTCTCTCTCTCTCACACACACACACACACACACAATTAGCAAAGGATTGAAGATTTATTGATTCAAAACATTTTTAAAAATCTCTGTCCAATTGTTGGCTAACAACTAAGCTAGTTAAGCAGACATCAGTGGATACAAATTACATGGAATGCAGATGTATAGAACTAAATCAGGAAAGTTAATAAACAAACAACAAGAAAATAATGGAGAAAGAGAAGATACTGATTTCCACATTTGTAATATTATATTATTTAAAATATCTGGTTTTCAACAAAAATACTTAAGAATATGCAAAGAAACAGGAAATTATGGTCAAAACAAAGAGAAAAAAGCAAGATGATTATATATATATATATGCAACACTATACCAACTAGGGTTCAACAAGTTTTCAGGATAATAGGTCAATGTGCAAACATCAATTGTATTTACACAGCCTAGCAATAAAAACAAACAAAAAAATCAGTTTTATTTAAAATATATCAAAAAGAATAAAAAACATTGAAATAAATATTTCAAAGTAGTGCAAGACTTGTAAATTGAAAAACTTAAAACATTGTTGAAAAACAAAAAGGAAATTAAAATAAAATGAAAGACAACATACTCATGGACTGGTAGAGATGACTATTTTAAGATAACAATACTTTCCAAATTGATCTACATATATAAAGCAATTACTATCAAAATTTCAGATTTCCATTTTCAGTAAATTGGCAAGCTGATTTAAAATTTATATGTAATTTAAAGAAACTCCAAATAGTCAAAAATAAGTTCTAAAAAGAACACTACCCAGTTCAAAACCTTACTCCAAAGCTATAGTGATTTATACAGTGTGACAGTGGCATATGGATTAACATATCCATAAATGAAACAGAATTGTGAATCCAGAAATAAATTCTAACTTTTATATACAAATTGGGTTTTGAAAAAGATTCCAAAGCTACTTAATGACAAAAAAAAAAAAAAATTTCAATAAGACTGTATGCAAAAGAATGTAGTTAGACTGCTTTCTCTCACCATATTTAAAATTTAATTCCAAATATTTTAGAGATCTAATGAAAAAGATGAATATATAAAGCTATTAGAAGAAAATATAGGTGTAAAACTTTGTACACTTGCATTAGGCAAATTAAAGCAGACACAAAAAGACCAAATCATAAAGAAAAACTCTGATAAACCTGACCACTTTAGCATTAAAATAAATAAATTGAACTTCATCAAAATTAAGATCTTTTGGTCTCTCGCTGCAGCTGAAGATCCAGGTCTCATGTTTACTTCTCTGTGTTCTCTGCTCCTAGAGGTCCAGCTTCTATGGCCTGTAATGGCAGTTATTGGAACATCCACAGCTAAGATGCCAGAACCCCCTGGAAGCCTACAAATTGTTCTGTTTAATGTTCTGGGTGGAAGAATTTATGTAGTTTTAACAAAGTGCCTCATGTGACTCTAAGAAAAAATTGAAATTTAGGGATGTAGTCATAGAAATCTCTCTGGAGGAGTGGCAATGCCTGGACACTGCACAGTATAATTTATATAGAAATGCAATGTTAGAGAGTTAGAGAAACCTGATGTTCCTTTTTCCCTGAATAATCAACAGTGGGATCCAGGTAGTATAAGCCATGTGTGCTGGGTGAAGCTGAGATGTGCTATCTTCAGCTGTGACCCAGCCATATTCCCAAACATAGTGGCTATGAGGAGAGGCACCTTGTGCTTGAAAAAAGTAGAGAAAAAATTAAAGGAGCCTCTGTCTTGAAGCTTAGGTAACAGCTTGGCCACAATGGGGTAGAGCATCAAGCAGGCTCTTCAGGTTTCCAGTTCCAGGCCTTGGCTCTCGGGAAGCATTTCTGGACTTGCCCTAAGCTATAGGGAAGCCTATTGCTCTGAAGGGCAAGTTCTATACCTGGAAGTATTCACCACAAGCTGACTGAACAGGTTTTGGGCCTTAAGTGAACATTTGTGGTAGCTCACAATTACTCCTCATGAGCCTGGAGAGGTGCTGGCCATGGAAAGAGACTTCTCTGTCTATAGAAAGGAGAATAAAGACTGGAAAAGACAATCCTGGGGTTTATATGTCAGCTCAGCCACAGTAGACTAGAAAACCAGGTAAATTTCTAAAATTTCTGACTCTAGACCACGGCTCTTAGACAGCATCCTGGGACCTGCCCAGGGCCCGGAGGAACTTGCCACCCTGAATAGAAGGACACAACCATGGCTGGCATTAGCACCTGCTGATTATAGAGCCATAGTGCCTTGAGCAAACATAAGCAGTAACCAGATAGTGGTCACAGGAGGCCTTGGGCAAGACCAACTGCTATGCTGGGTTCAGGTTTGAGTGAACCCAGTCCCAGTGATGGTGGCAGTAGGGGTGCTTATGTCACTCCATCCCTAGCTCCAGGCAGCTCGTCACAAAGAGAGAGAGAATTCATTTATTTGGGGAGAAAAAAAAAAAAAAAAAACTATGACGAGAGAAAAAGAGTCTCTGCCTGAAAATCAAAGAAAATTCTTCTGGATCTCGTCCAAGTCCTGCAATGTGACACCTCAATGAGTCTACAAGAGTCACAGAATTACTGAACTTGGGGTACTCCCTGATGCAGACACATCTGTAGTGACCAAAAATGTAGATTACAACACTCAGGTTCTTCCAGATACCTGGAAAACCTTCTTAAAAAGGATGGTATACTTAGGATTGTCTTGGCTATATAGGCTCTTTCTTGGGTCAATATAAAATTTAAGTAGTTTTTCTAATTCTGTGAAGAAAGTCAATGGTAGCTTAAAGGAAATGACATTAAATCTATAAGTTACTTTGGGCAATATGGCCATATTCCTGATATTTATTCTTCCTAGCAGGAGGCATTACTCAACCAGACTTCAAACTATACTACAATGCTACAGAACCAAAACAGCATGGTACTGGCATCAAAACAGATATATAGACCAATGGAACAGAACAGAGGTCCCGAATATAACGTCACACATCTACAATCATCTGGCCTTTGACAAAACTGAAAGAAAAAACAAGCAATAGGAAAAGGATTCCCTATTATGCAGAAAACTGAAACTGGACCCCTTTTTTACAGCTTATACAAAAATAAACTCAAAATAGATTAAAGACTTAAACACAAGACCTAAAGACATAAAAACCATAGAAGAAAACCTAGCAGTATTATTCAGGACATAGACATGGGCTAAGACTTTATCAGTACAACACCAAAAGCAATTGCAACAAAAGCCAAAATAGATAAATGAGATCTAATTAAACTAAAGAGCTTCTGCACAGCAAAAGGAACTATCATAAGAGTGAACAGACAACCTACAGAATGAGAGAAAATTTTTGCAATCTATCCATCTGACAAAGGGCTAGTATCTAGAATCTATAAGGAACTTAAACAAATTTACTAGAAAAAAACAAACAACCTCATCAAAAAGTGGGCAAAAGATATAAACAGACACTTCTCAAAAGATGACATTTATGCAGCCAACAAACATATGAAAAAAAAGAAGCTTGTCATCACTAGTCATTAGAGAAATGCAAATCAAAACCACAATGAGATACCATCTCACACCCATTAGAATGATAATCATTCAGAAGTCAGGAAACAACAGATGCTGGAGAGGATGTGTAGAAATAGGAATGCTTTTACACTGTGGGTGGGATTGTAAATTAGTTCAACCATTGTGAAAGACAGTGTGGCAATTCCTCAAGAATCTAGAACTAGAAATACCATTTGACCCAGCAATCACATTACTGGGTATATACCCAAAGGATTATACATTATTCTACTATAAAGACACACACACACGTATGTTTATGACAGCACTATTCACAATAGCAAAGACTTGGAGCCAACCCAAATGTCCATCAATGATAGACTGAATAAGGAAAATGTGGCACGTGGCACATATACACCATGGACTACTATGCAGTCATTAAAAATAATGAGTTCATGCCCTTTGCAGGGACATGGATGAAGCTGGATACCATCAATCTCAGCAAACTAACACAGGAACAGAAACCAAACGCCACATATTCTCACTCATAATTGGGAGTTGAACAATGAAAACACATAGGCGCAGGGAGGGAAACATTACACACTGGGGCCTGTCAGGGGGTGGGGAGCTAGTGGAGGGATAGTATTACAAGAAATATCTAATGTAGATGATGTGTTGATGGGTGCACCAAACCACTATGGCATTTGTATGCCTATTTAACAAACCTGCACATTCTGTGCATGTATCTCAGAACTTAAACTATTTTTTAAAAGATTGGCATAATAAAGATCAGGCTAAGAAAACCATAATATGTATTACACTCTTAAGTGCCCAGACACTGAAGAAGATCTACTAGCATCAACACCATCCAAGAAAACAAGACCTCACCAGACTAACTAGCAAGGCACTAGAAACCAATCCTAGAGCGACAGAGACATGTGACTTTTCAGACAGGAGATTTAAAATAACTGTTTTGAAAAACACACACACACAAAATAAAAGAAAATATAGAGAAAAAATCAGAATCTTATTAGATAAATTTAACAAAAAGATAAAAATAATATAAAAGAATCAAGCAGAAATTCAGAAGCTGAAGAATGCAACTGACCTACTGAAGAATGCACAGAGTCTCTTAGTAGAATTAGTCAAGCAGAAAAAGAATCCATGAGCTTGAAGTCAGCATATTTTAAAATATGTAGTCAGAGAAGACGAAAAAAAAGGACAAAAAATAATGAAGCACACCTACGTGTTATAGAAAATAGCCACAAAAAGGCAAATCTAATAGTTATTGACCACAAAGAGGCGGTAAAAAAGAGAGATTGAGATAGAAAGTTTATTCAGAGATGATAACAGAACCTCACAAACCTAGAAAAAGTTATACAATTCAAGTAAAAGAAGGTTTTGGAGCACCAAGCAAATTTAAACTAAATAAGACTACATAAAAACATTTAACAACCAAACTCCTAATGATCAAGGAGAAAGGAAGAATCCTAAAAGGAGCAAGAGAAAAGAAATAAACAATATACAGTGGTGTTACAATACATTTGGCAGCAGACTTTTCAGGGGAATCTTTACAGGCCAGCAAAGAGTGACATAATATTTTTAAATTGCTGAAGGGAAAAAAAATCTTTTACCTTAGAATAGTAGGTCTGATGAAAATAATTTTTAAACATGAAGGAGAAATAAAGACTTTCCCAAGCAAATAAAAGCTGAAGGATTTTATCAACACCAGATCTGTCTTTAAGAAATGCTATAGAGTGTTTGTTAATCTGAAAAAGAACACTAATGAGCAATAAAAAATATTCTAAAGGTATAAAACTCACTGATAATAGTAAGTACTCAGATAAAACCAGAATATTACAAAACTATAATTGTGATGTGTAACTATTCATATGTTGAGTAGAAAAACTAAAAGGTAAGCCAGTCAAAAATAGTAACTACAACTTTTCCAGACAAAGTTCAATACAATATAAACTTTAAAAAAGGTAAAAAGTGGGGGTGATTATGTTAAGTGTAGAGTTTTATTAGTTTTCTCTTAACTTGTTTGTTAATTTGTTGTTGTGGTTGTTTATCCAATTAACGTTATGTTGTGATCACTTTAAAATAATAGGTTATAAGATACTATTTTCAAGCCTCATGGTAACATCAAATCAAAAATATATAGAAGGTATTCAATAAAAAGCAATAAATTGAAACATACCACCAGAAAATAGTCACCTTCACAAAGAGGAAGACAGGAAGAAAAATATAAAGGAAGAGAAGACCGCAAGGGAAACCAGAAAACATATAACAAAATGACAGGAGTGAGTCCTTACTTAGCAACAACATTGAATTTAAATAGACTAAACTCTCTCTCTCTTTTTTTTTTTTTATATGAAGATGGGGTTTCACCATGATGGCCAGGCTGGTCTTGAACTCCTGGTGATCCATCCACCTCGGTCTCCCAAAGTGCTAAGATTACAAGTGTGAGCCACCGCACCCAGCCTAGACTAAACTCTCTAATCAAAAAATATATAGTGGCTGAAAAAATAAAATCAAGACCTAATCATTTTCTGCCTAAAAGAAACACACTTCACCTATAAACACAGATTTAAAATAAAAGGATGAAAAAGTATTCCATGCAAATTAAAACCAAAGTAAGGCAGGAGTAGCTGTACTTATATCAGACAAAATATATTTCAATACAAAAACTACAAAAAGAGATAGAGAATGCCATTACATAATGATAAGGATTAATTTTACAAGAAGATATATAATAATTTTAAAGATACATGCACTCAACACTGGAGCACCCACATTTATATAGCAAATATTAATAGAGCTGAAAAGGAATATAGTCCCCAACGGAATAATAGCTGGAGACATTAACACCCACTTTTAGCATCAAACACATCATCCAGAAAGAAAATCAACAAAGAAACATCAGATTAATCTACATTACAGACCACATAAACCTAAGAGACATTTACAGAAAATTTCATCCAAGAGCTGCAGAATACAGAATACACATTCTTCTCCTCATCCTATCGATTATTGTCAAGAACAAACCATGGGTTAGACCAAAAAAAAAAAAAAAACCTCTAAAAACATTTAAAAAGTTGAAATAATACCTAGCATTCTCTCGTATAACAATGGAATAAAACTAGAAATCAATACAAGAGAAATTTTGGCAACTCTGCTAACACATGTAAATTAAGCAATATGCTTTTGAATGACAAGTGGATCAATAAAAAAAAAAAAACTTTTTAAACCTTAAAATTTCTCATAACAAATGTAAATGGAAACACAATGTACCAAAATTTCTTGAACACAGCAGATGCACTACTAAAAAAATTATAGCCATAAGCACCTCTATCAAAAATGTAACAAAACAATAAATGCTTAGGGAATACTCTATTTATCATAACATAGTTACTGCTTATTGTGTGGCTCTATCAAAGCATCTCATTTACCCTATAAATACATACATCTACCATTTACTCACATTTTTTAAAATTAAGAATGAGAAATACTAGGCCAAAATGGTGGCTTATGCTTGTAATCCCAGCCCTTTGAAAGGCTGAGGCAGGCAGAGTAGCTGAGGTCAAGAGTTCAAAACCAGACTGATTAACATGAAGAAACTCCATTTCTACTAAAAATACAAAATGTAGCTAGTGTGGTGGTAGGCTTCTGTAATCTCAGCTACTCAAGAAGGTGAGGCAGGCTTGAACCAAAGATGTGGAGATTACAGTGAGCCAAGATGTGCCATTGCACTCCAGCCTGGGCAACAAGAGTGAAACTC
>NW_016108245.1:150023-154755 GCF_001604975.1 Cebus imitator
AAAAAAAAAAAAAAAAAAAAAAACTAGAAAAACTTCAAATAAACAACGAAAAACCAAACCCAAAGTAAGTAGAAGAAAAGGAATAATAAATATCACAGTAGAAATAAATAAAATGGAAATAAGAAAATAATACAAAATATCAATGATATAATTGTGTTTTAGAAGATAAGCAAAGTAGACAAACCATTAGCCAGTCTACTTAAGAAAAAGAAAACTCAAATAAAATCAGATGTGAAAAAGTAGATATTACAACTGATACCACAAAAATTCAAAGGATGATTAGAGGGTATTATGAGAAACTATATGCCAATAAATTGGAAAATCAAGAAAAAATGGACAAATTCCTAGACACATAGAACCTACTATAATTAAACCATGAAGAAATAAAAAATCTTAACAGACAAATAATAAATAATGAGATTGAAGCTGGAATAAAAAGTCTTCCAGCAAAGGAAAGACCAGGACCTGATAGCTTCACTCTTAAACATTGCCGAACACTTAAGAAACACCGATACTAACCTTAATAAAAATATTCTGAAAAATAGTGCAAGAAATATTTCCAAACTCATTTTATGAGGTTAGTATTACTTTGATACCAAAGTCAGAAAAAGAACACATCAAAAAAATCTGTAGGCCAATATACCTGATGAATATTAATCCTGAAATACTCAACAAAATACTAGCAAACAAAATTCAGCAATATATTACAAGAATCATTCATTGAAACCTAGTGGGATTTATCTCAGAGGTGCAAAGATGGTTCAACGTATGCAAACCAATCAATGTAATACATCATACCAACAGAATGTAGGACAAAAACATTTAATCATTTCAATTGATGCTGAAAAGGCATTTGACAAAATTTAATATTTCTTCCTGATTAAAAAAAAACTCAGAAAAACATAGTATAGAAGGAACACATCTCAACACAGTAATAACCATATACAACAGATCCATGTCTGGTATCATACTAAATGAGGAAAAACTAAAAGCTTTTCTTCTAAGATCAGAAACTGAGAAGTATACCCATTATCACCACTGCTATTCAATATAGTACTGAAAGTCCTAGATAGAGCAGCCAGGCAAGATAAAAAAAAATCCAAATTGGAAAGGAAGGATCCAAATTATCTTTGTTTGTAGATAATATAATCTTATAAAACTTAAAGTCTCCACCAAAAGCTATTAAAATTAATAAACAAATTTGATACAGAAATGCTACAGAAATCAGTAGCATTTCTATATGCCAAGAGGAAAAATCCTTTAAAAAATCATATAAACAACCCCATTTATAATTGCTAGAAGTAAAATCAAATTCTTAGGGATTAACTTAAGCAAAAAAAAGGGGGGGAGGAATATATCTACAATGAAAACTAAAAAATTTTGTTGAAAGAATTTGAAGAAGATACAAAAAAAATCATTTCGTATTCATGGATTGGAAGACTCATATTGTTAAAATGTTCATGTCATACAAAGTTATCTATAGATTCAATAAAATTCTTATCAAAATACCAATAACATTCTTCACAGAAACACAAAATATAATTCTAAAATTTGCATTGATTTACAAAAGGTGCAGAATAGCCAAACCTGAGCAAAAAGAACAAAACTCAAGGAATCACATTACCTGATTTCAAGTTATGAAACTAAGCTATAGCAATGAAAACAGCATGGTACTTGACTAAAAGCATACACGTCCGATTAGGCATAACTCCAGCACACAACACCCAGCGAGAGAGACACAGAAATCCAGATATCTCCTAGCTCCAACCGAGGTACCAGGTGCATTTCAATGGGTCTGGTCCAACGGTGAGCAAAGCCCACTTAGGGCAGACCGAGGCGGGGAGGGGTGCTACTTCACCCAGAAAGTGCATCTGATCTGCGAGTTGGAGGCTCTCCCTCTGGTGCTCTGGACCAGATACAGCACTTCCCCAAAGGCTCAGCAATGCACAGAACAGGGGATCTTTGCCAGTCAAGTGCCAGGAATTAAAAACACAGAGTTGAATAAGAGCCTATGGACTGAGCTATCACCCCTCCCCCCACCTGGAGAGAGAGGGAGCTGTAAGTGGGAGCAGGTGGGCTCGCCCCTACCCCTTGACCAGAGAGAGAGGAAGCTAAAAGGGGGAGATGGCCCAGTGTGTCTGAGTGGGTCCCTACCCTCCCCTACAAACCCCAGAGGGCTGAAGTTCTAACTCTACAGGGTTGCGCAGCCAGTGCCACAGTCTGAGATGAACCCTGAATGATCCAGCCCAGTGGAGGAAGGGCACAATCCACCACTTGAGGGGTGGGACTGGGCTACATGTTTTAACAAAAAACACAGGAAGCCTGCATAGCAATGGGATAGCCTTCTTGACAACCCAGCAGTGCCTACAGGTCAGGGGAAGAGGCGGGTCTAATCTCCTAGTATAAAAAAAAAGAGGCAGGAAGCTTCCCCAGTAACCTGAAGGAGTCCTTAGAAACACAGTAGCGCCTCCACAGGTAGACAAGCGACCAAATCAACAGCTTCCTGACATCACAGCCAGGTAAATCCACAAAGATGGGGAAAAACCAGCCCAAAAAAGATGAAACCATCAAAGACCAGATCACCTCTTCTCCTTCAAGGGATCACAACTCCTCAACAACACAGGATCACAACTTGACAGAGGAGTACAACAAATTGACAGAAAGAGGCTTCAGAAGATGGATAATAAAAAAAAAATTCTGAGTTAAAAGAACATATTTTAACTCAATGCAAAGAAACCAAAAACCTTGAAAAACGGTTGGATGAAATGCTAACTAGAATAACCAGCTTAGAGAACATAAACGACTTGATGGAGTTGAAAAACACAGCACAAGAACTACGTGAAGCAAACACAAGTTTTAATAGCTGAATTGATCAAGCAGAAGAAAGGATATCAGAGACTGAAGATCAACCCAATGAAATAAAAAAATAGAATAGAAAATAGAAAAAAGAGTGAAAAGAAATGAACAAAGCCGCCAGGACATATGGTATTATGTCAAAAGACCTAATTTATGCTTGATCAGTGTACCTGAATATGATGGGGAGAATGATCCAAGCTGGAAAATATGTTTAAGGATATTATCCAGGAGAACTTCCCAAGTCTAGCAAGGCAGTCCAAATATAAAATTTAAGAAATACAGAGAACTCCACAAATATATTCCTCAAGAAGAGCAACCCCAAGGCACATAATCATCAGATTCACCAGGGCTGAAATGAAGGAAAAATGCTAAGGCAGCCAGAGAGAAAGGTCAGGTCACCCACAGAGGGAAGCCAGTCAGACTCACAGCAGATCTCTCTGCAGAAACCCTACAAGCCAGAAGAGAGTGGGGGCCAATATTCAACATCCTTAAAGAAAAGAACTTTCAACCCAGAATCTCATATCCAGCCAAACTAAGATTCATAAGTCAAGGAGAAATAAAATCCTTTAGGGGCAAGCAATTATTGAGAGACTTTGTCACCACCAGATCTGCCCTACAAGAGCTTCTGAAAGAAACACTAAGCACGGAAAGGAGCAAGTACCAGTCACTGCAAAAACAAACCAGTTGGCAAAGACCAAAAATGCAATGAAGAAAAGGAGCCAACTAACGGGAAAGAAAACCAGCCAGTAACAAAATGGTAGGATCAAATTTACACATAACAATATTAACATTGAATGTAAATGGCCTAAACGCACCAATCAAAAGACACAGACTGGCAAACTAGATAAAAAATCAGAACACATCAGTGTGCTGTATTCAGGAAACCCATCTCACATACAAAGACACACATAGACTCAAAATAAAGGGATGGAAGAAGATTTATCAAGCAAATGGAGAAGAAAAAAAAGCAGGGGTTGCAATCCTAGTCTCTGATAAAATGGACTTCAAACCAACAAAGATCAAAAGAGACAAAGAAGGACACTATATAATGGTAAAAGGATCAATCCAACAGAAAGAGCTAACTATCCTAAATATATATGCCCCCAACACAGGAGCACCCAGATACATAAAGCAAGTTCTTAATGACCTAAAACGAGATTTAGATTCCCACACAATAATAGTGGGAGACTTCAACACTCCACTGTCAATATTAGATCAACGAGACAAAAAATTAACAAGGATATCCAGGACGTGAATACAGAGCTGGACCTAGTGGACCTAATAGACATATACAGAATGCTCCACCCAAAATCCGCAGAATATACATTTTTCTCAGTACCGCGTTTCACTTACTCTAAAATTGATCACATTGTTGGAAGCAAATCACTCCTCAGCAAATGGAAAAGAAGAGAAATCATAACAAACAGTCTATCATACCACAGCATAACCAGACTAGAACTCAAGATAAAGAAACAAACTCAAACCTGCACAACCACTTGGAAACTGAACAACTTCCTTCTGAGTGTCAACTGGATAAACAGTGAAATGAAGGCAGAAATAAAGATGTTCTTCAAAACCAACCAGAATGAAGATACAACTTACCTGAATCTCTGGGACACCTTTAAAGCAGCGTCAAGAGGGAAATTTATAGCAATAAATGCCCACCGGAGAAGAGAGGAAAGATCTAAAATCGACACCCTATCATCAAAATTGAAAGAGCTAGAGGAGAAAGATCAAAAAACTCAAAAGCTAGCAGAAGACAAGAAATAACTAAGAACAGAGAAGAACTGAAAGAGATAGAGAAACAAAAACCCCTTCAAAAAATCAATAAATCCAGGAGCTGCTTTATTAAAAAGATCAACAAAATAGACAGACT
>NW_016108245.1:155292-157083 GCF_001604975.1 Cebus imitator
AACCAAAAAAAGTCCAGGTCCAGATGGGTTCACAGCCAAATTCTACCAGAGGTACAAAGAGGAGCTGGCTCCATTTCTTCTGAAACTGTATCAAACAATACAAAAGGAGGGAATCCTCCCTAACTCATTTTATGAGACCAACATCATCCTGATACGTAAATCAGGCAGAGACTCAACAAAAAAAGAAAACTTCAGGCCAATATCCATGACGAACATCAACGCAAAAATCTTCAATAAAATACTAACAAACAGATTGCAACAGCACATCAAGAAGCTTATCCATCATAACCAAGTAGGCTTCATCCCGGGGATGCAAGGCTGGTTCAACATACGCAAATCCATAAATGTAAACCATCACATAAATAAAACCAAAGACAAAAACTGCATGATTATCTCAATAGATGCAGAAAAGGACTTTGATACAATTCAGCAGGCCTTCATGCTAGAAACTCTCAATAAACTAGTTATTGATGGAACATATCATAAAATGGTAAAAAACTATATATGACAAACCTACAGCCAATATCATACTGAACAGACAAAAGCTGGAAGAATTCCCTTTGAGATCAGGCACTAGACAAGGATACCCTCTCTCACCACTCTTATTCAACATAGTATCGGAAGTTCTAGCCAGAGCAATCAGGCAAGAAAAAGAAATAAATGTATTCAATTAGGAAAGGAGGAAGTCAAACTGTCTCTATTTGCAGATGACATGATTATATATCTAGAAGACCCCATAATCTCAGCCCCAAAACTTCTCAAACTGAGAATCAACTTCAGCAAAGTCTCAGGATACAAAATCAATGTGCAGAAATCACAAGAATTCCTATACACCAATAACAGACAAACAGAGAGACAAATCAAGAGCAAGCTGCCATTCATAATTGCTACAAAGAGAATAAAATACCTAGGAATACAGCTAACAAAGGATGTAAAGGACCTCCTCAAGGAGAACTACAAACCACTGCTCAACAAAATAAGAGAGGACACAAACAGATAGAGAAACACTCCATGCTCATAGTTAGGAAGAATCAATATCATGAAAATGGCCATATTACTCAAAGCAATCTATAGGTTGAACACTACCCCCATCAAGCTACCAATGACCTTCTTCACAGAACTGGAAACAAACACTTTAAACTTCATATGAAATCACAGGAGACCCTGCACAGCCAAGACAATCCTAAGCAAAAGGAACAAAGCTGGAGGCATCACACTCCCGGACTTCAAACTATACTTCAAGGCTACAGTAATCAAAACAGCATGGTACTGGTACCAAAACAGAGACATAGACCAATGGAACAGGACAGATGTCCCAGAAGAAACACCACACATCTACAACCATCTGATCTTTGACAAACTCAGCAAAAACAAGCAAAGGGGAAAGGACTCCAGGTTTAATAAATGGTGTTGGGAAAACTGGCTAGCATTGTGCAGAAAGCAGAAACTGGACCCCTACCTGTCACCTTATACTAAAATTAACTCCTGATGGATCAAAGATTTAAACATAAAATCTAACACCATAAAAACACTAGAAGAAAACCTATACAAAACCATCCAGGACATAGACATAGGCAAGGACTTCATGACTAAAACAACAAAAACAATGGCAATAAAAGTCCAGATAGATAAACAAGATCTAATTAAACTCCAGAGCTTCTGTACAGCAAAGGAAACAATCATTAGAGTGAATCGGCAACCAGCAGAATGGAAAAAAAAATTGCAATCTACCCATCTGGCAAAGGGCTAATATCAAGAATCTACAAAGAACTAAAACAGACATACAAGAAA
>NW_016108245.1:157718-164550 GCF_001604975.1 Cebus imitator
TCACACACTGGGGGCAGTTGGGGGGCTAGGGGAGAGACAGCAGTGGGTGGGGAGGGAGGGGAGGTTGGGGAGGGATAACATGGGGAGAAATGCCAGATATAGTATGCACCTAAAGTAAAATAAATTTTTAAAAAATTTAGAATGCTTATATACAGAGTCAGACATTGCAGACACAAAGTCAAACAAAGTCAAAGTGCCTTTACGTATCAGACAACCTGATATCTGAAGCTAAGCTTTCCTTTTGTGTCCTGGGCTCTACCTCTTCCACCTTCCCAAAGACTTCACTCTAATAATTATTATTCCCTTTCATAGATGTCTTCATACTCTGTCATTATAGACTCTTACTCATTGGTCTTGAGACATGCTCAAGATTTCCATCTTTAAAAATCTCTGCATCCTATGTCTTGCTCCAGTTATTGCCCTGTCTTCTCCTCTTCACAGCTAAGTTTCATGAAGGAGTTGACAATACTTATTTCTGTTTTGTTTTTTTTTTTACCTCCCACTCACTTTTAATCCACTTTTGATATCTACTCACATTACTCCATTAAAACTTCCCTCACTAAAACGAACAATGACTTCCCTTTCAGTCTAGCCAATGGACTTTGTCCACCGTATTCAAATGTTTTTCCAGTACCTGGGACAGTGCCTGTAACAAAGTTGGTACCCAGTCAATATTTGTGGAATTAATGTGTGATGTTTTTTTCAGGCCTTATTTTGCCAAATTGTTACATAATCTGAACACTTTGCCTTGCAACATTTCCTTTCACTGGCTTCCATGACACTATATTCTGGACATTTTCCTCTTACCACTCCAACTTCCCCTGCCAATCTCCAATACTTGTGTCACCTCTTCTACTAACATTTAAAATGTACAGCTTGGACATTTCTATATGCATTCTCCTGTTCTGACACATTCTCAGTAGTTACTTTATCCATGTCCATTGCCTTCACATGACAATTTATTTTCAATCTATTCCTGAAGCTCAGACCTTTCTCTTAAATTCCAAACCAGTATATCTATCTGCCAGTAGACTAACCACTGGATGTCCTACAGTAACCTTAAATTCAACATGTTCAGAATTGGACTCTTACCATTCATCATGCCCTAAAATTGGCCTGTACCTTCACTAGTGACCCTGGTTTAACAAATGCCACCTCTATCCTCCCAGTTGCTCAATCCAGAAATCTGTATATTCATTGCACTTCAAATTAATTTCAATCTTGACAAACACTACCTCATCCAGGAGATCATGATCAACATTAACACTGATGAGTCATGTTAATAGCATATATGTGTGATGTGTTGAAAATAGTACTTTATATCTGTGGTTCTCCTCACCAAAACCCATAACCCCAGCCTAGTTAAGGTAAAAATACCAAAGAAATTCCAACAAAGGAACATTCTGCAAAATGCCTGACCAACATTCCTCATAACTATCAAGGTCATCAAAACAAGTCAGAGAACAGTCACAGCCTCTTGGCTAATGAGCCTAAGGAGACATGACAACTAAATAGCTCTTGCGTATGGTCCTGGAATTTCCTCCCTGCACTTTTTTTTTACCTAGAAAACTCATACTCATTTTTCAGGCCTCGGCTTGAATGTCACCTCTTCAAGGAAGCCTTTCTCGACTCCACAGACCAAATTAAATCTTATTCTTTGCTCCCAAGCTTCACATGATTTTTCTCAGAGAAGACTCATTAATTCATATAACAGTTTGCTCATATCTCTCTGATAGACTGTAAGTGCCTTGGAAATGAGGACCTATCACTAATAAACTGCTGGATCTCCAGGATCTCAAACACAGGCTGGAAAACTGACATACAGGCCAAACCTGTCCACCATATTTTTGGAAATAACATTTTATTGTAACACAAATGTGCCCATTTATTTATGTATTGTCTATGGCTGCTTTCACATTATAACAATAAAATTGAGTAATTTAAACAGAGATGTATAGCCCACAAAGTTTAAAATATATACTATGTAGTTCTTTACAGAAAATGCTCATTACTGGCCTAGAATGGTGCCTAATACATGCTGGGTCCTCATTAAATATTTACCAATTCATTAATTAGTAAATTTTCTTCAACAGAAAAAATGAACACATATTTGTTGAGTCTTTTGATTATTTTTCATTAATCTTGAGTTGTTTTAGAAAGAGTTACCATCTCCTCAACTAAAGAAGGATTTCTTCAAAGGCAGGATTGGATTGGCTTTTTTCTTTGGATTCCTCACAGTTCCTAGTTCTGGGCTTTCTAAGAGGACTGCTGTCACAGTGTCCTCTCCCATTCTTCATGTCCTCCTTCACACCAGCCCATATAATAGCAGACAGGTAATGACTAACATCAAACATCGTGGCTAATTATCTTCAACAAACAAAACCAAATAAATTTATATTGTGGACAAACTTCCTAGGTAGAAATATCTGCCATCAGAGGAAATAGTTGAGCCCTAAAAATACAGCACTCTCAAGATGAAAGCAAACTAATAGCTAATTGCTTAAGGACAAAGAAAGCCTGATGTAGAGGAAGATAAAATAGGAGACAAATTTGGGTCCTGTGCCTATCTGGCCATTAACTAGATATTTAAGGCCAGGCAAGTCACTCGACCTCTCTGAGCTTCAGTTTGTCCATATGCAAAATGAAAGATAGGACTTAATTTGTAAGCCTTTCACTATAGCCATATTGGTACAAATAAAATTTTAAGGCCTACTTCTGAAAAGCCTAATGGTAGCTCAGAGTAATGACTATGCTCAACTCAGTGAACCACAAATTCCCCTGTGCAGCCCACATTAGCCCACTTTGACTAACACAAGTGGAAGTATGACTTAGTTATTGCTTAATAAATGCTGTTTATTATAAAAATAAATGGTTTTAATTTTTTTTCATTCCTTGCTAGTTTTTTTCATTTCTAGTTAGTTCTAGTATTTTTTAAATTTTTATTTTAGATTCAAGGGTACAGGTGCAGGTTTGTTATATAGGTAAATTGCATGTTGTGGGGGTGTGGTGTACAGATTGTTTCATCACTCAAGTGATCAGTATAGTACGCAATAGGTAGTTTTTTGATCCTCACCTTCCTCCCACTCTCCACCCTCAAGTAGGCCCTGCTGTCTGCTGTTCCATTCTTTGTGGCTATATGTACTAAATGTTGAGTTCCTACTTATAAGTGGGAACATTGGGTATTTGGTTTCTGCTCCTGTGTTAATTCACTCAGAATAATGGCCTCTAGATCCATTCATGTTGCTGCAATGGATATGATCTGATTCTTTCTGTGGCTGCATACTCTTCCATGGTGCAGATGTACCATATTTTCTTTATTCAGTCTATCATTAACGTACCTTTAGGTTGATTCTATGTATTTGCTATTGTAAATAGTGCTGCAATGAACATACACATGCACGTGTCTTTATGATAGAATGATTTATATTCTTTTGGGTATATACCCAATAATGAGATTGCTGGATAGAATGGTCATTTTGTTTCAAGTTCTTTGAGGAAATTTACATTCCCACCAACAGTGTATAAGCGTTCCCTTTTCTCTACAATCTTACCAGCATCTGTTATTTTTGGCTTTTTAATAATAGTCATTCTGACTGGTGTGAGATTGTATCTCACTGTACTTTTGATTTGCATTTCTTCAGTGATTAGTGATATTGACCATTTTCCCATATGCTTCTTAGCAACGTGTATGTCTTCTGTTGAAAACTATATGTTCCTATCTTTTGCCCACTTTATAATGGGGTAGTTTGAGTTTTGCTTGTAAATTTCTTTACATTCCTTATTGATACTAGATATTAAATTTTGTCAGATGTATAGTTTGCAAAAATTTTCTCCCATTCCATAAGGTTACAGAGGTTACTGCTCGCTATGCTGATAGTTTGTTGTTGTTTGCTGGCAGAAGCTCCTCAGTTTAATTAGGTCCATTTGTCAATTTTTGTTTTTGTTGTAATTGCTTTTGGCATCTTGATCATGAACATAGGACCTGGAAAAGAAAAACAATTTTAAAGGACAATAGAAAAATTAAATCCAAAATGTTCTTAGGGTTGAGGAGGCTGGAAAAGCATGGAACTAGGTGGTCTCAAAGGTCCCTTTCAGGCATGACACTTTATAGTTTTATGATCTTATCTCATCCAACTATTGAGAACTCAAACAAACATGCCTTTTAAAGGGCAAGAAGCTGCTGGGCAATTGTTGTAAGTAGAATAAAATGAAGCATTTAAAGACAGAAAGATCAGAGATTAAATCCTACCTTTGTTGTTTCTCTGTAAACTTGGTGAGGCCACTTCACTTTTATGAGCCTCTATTTCCTCAGTTATAAAATATGATTAATAATGGCTATCTCATAAGATCAATCCACAGACTAAATGAAATAATGTAGTAAAGCACCTAACTCATCATAAACACTCAGATTCTTGAAAAGTATCAGAGCCATCACATCTCCCTCTCCACTTTCATTTTTTTTCCCTATGGCACATATCATGTTGAGCTCTTCCTGCATTCTGCTTAGAGATCAGCAAAGCTTTTTTTTCTTTCTCATTTCGTTTTTACTTCTCCCCAGATTCTCAGCTCTTTTTCTCTACTTCTCTTCTGTTATTTTCTTGTTGTATTCTTCATGTCTCTTGTCTACTTCACTTTTTTCTCCTCCCTTTCTTTTCTATCTTTCTCATCTTCTTCCTTCTTCCTTTTCCCTCATCTTCTCTCTGATTTTTTTTCTTCTCTCTTGCTCCATTTTTTCTCCAGTTTTTTTCTTCTTCCTTACTCAATTCCCAGTATTGTCAAGGAAAAAAAATCTTACTTATGGCCATTTTCCTCTTTCCAGGGGAGTTGAAATTCCAATTAGAAATATAGAAATAGATTACATGTGACCCAAAAAGACTTACTCAAGGAGCCTTCTCAGATATGCCACATCAAATTTGAGTCAGTCCACTCCCATTAGCCATCTATTTGCTTCCATGACTTCTATAGCTCTCTCTCTGCTAGGTATCCACTCACTACTAGGCTGTTTTTATCAACAAAATCTCTGTAATCAGGCGCTAGCTGTGTAAGTGTACCAAAGTAATGCTCAGGTCCCTTCCCCAAAGAGACTTACAGGTCATAACAGATAATAGTTGATAAAAGCACATAAAAAGCATAAAATGATCAAATATCAGAGCAAGAAACTACCAAGTCTACAACTCTGATGTCATGTTGTTTGAAAACTATAATTCAGAGAGAAAAAATACCTTACCATCAGTCAGGGGCCAGATCATGTAACCCTTTATTGTGGAATTGGATGATGTTTTAACTACAAAGGGCAGCCTCTTATTGGCCACATATCCCTTATCAAGAGGCAGAGTCTCATTTGTTTCTGTAATACTAACACCTAGTGTAGGATACTCTCTACTAAATGAGTATTGATTGACTGACCTCTAGGTTAAGACAGAATCTTACAATGCACTTTTAGAAACTTCTCTTTGTTCAACTATTTTAAAAAATGGGATTAGTGGCTGTATCTCATAAGGTTAATGTGAGGATTAAATGAGAAAATCCATGTAAAGCACTCAGAATAGTGCCTAGAACATGATAAGTGCTGTATAATCTTTAGCTATTATTAACACATATATTCACGGATATTGTGGCTCAACTATGGTTTTTCTGAATAGCTCAAAGATCATAGACTGTATCTGTGAGTAGGTGTTAAATTTATCTTGACCCTGATCCTGCTCTAAAGTAAGGTTTCTTAACCTGAACAAGACTCATATTTTTTCTATATAATTCTTTGTTGGAGCGAGGGCATCCTGTGCATTGTAGCATGTTTAGCTGCATTCTTATTCTTTACCCACTAGATGTAAACATCTCCCCTAGTATAATAACCAGAAATGTCTTCAGGATTGCCAAATGTTCCCTTATAGGAGAGTAAAAGGGCAAAATTGTCCCTAATGAGGACCACTGACCTCAAGGGATATCAAAGTACAATGCAATATGCTAGTTATTTGAAGTTACGAGAGGCCAAGATAAGCCCATATCTTCATTTAGGTGCCAATTATTCAAGCCTGGGTGGGAAGGAGGTGAAAAAATTGGATCTGGGGGGATTTACAGCTTGAATCTATATTGGAATTCAGACAGGTCAAGCATACATAGTAAACTGGTGGGTGGGCCTGCCAGAGGCATATGTCACAGAGGATCAAGAAGCCACCTCAGATCAGATTCTGAAGAAAGAGTCAGGTTTGAGAAGCTTATGAAAGAATTTATTTTTGCTGAAAACATAATGAGTAAGACCCCAAGTAGTACTGATTAGAAATATCTCTTAAAAGGCAGAATGCAAGTAGAGGAAAGTTATTTTCCCCTTTTTTGTCATAGGCTAATAACTTTGCCATAATGAGGGCTACAGTGGTATTACACAAGGGAGGTTACAGGACTAGGCAGAACAAAGATGAAGAAGAGGAAAAGCGCACATAAATACAAGTAAGATATGTGAAATCCTTGGAAATATTATATATGCTTCCCAGAAGGTTATTTTAATTAGTTATGTAGGATCAAAAAATAGTGAACTGTATAATATTACTATATTGTTTGTGTGTCCGTACATGATACTACAAGTTGGTAAAACCTGAAGAAATGCCAAACTCTTGCCAATATGGATCAGTAAATAGTCATTCAATAAAGTGATGATCAAATAAATGGGTCTCCAAATAATTGCTTTCGGAACACATCATTGTGAGTGCTTGAGATAGGACACCTTAATGCCAATCTACTTGATTGATCTTGTGCAAGTCATTCCCCTTCACTTGGCCTCATTTGCCTCATACTTGGAATAGGGAGCAACTAGATAATCTTTTTTTTTTTTTTTTTT
>NW_016108246.1:0-6643 GCF_001604975.1 Cebus imitator
GAAGTCTGATTCTGTCATTTCATCACACTCGTTCTCCATCCAACCTTGTTCCCTTGCTGGTGAGGAGTTGTGATCCCTTTTAGGAGTAGAGTTGTTCTGGTTTTGGGTGTTTTCATCCTTTTTGCGCTGGTTTCTTCCCATCTTTATGGATTTATCCACCTGTCGTCTTTGTGGTTGCTGGCTTTCAGATTGGGTCTCTGAGTGGATGTTGTGTTTGTTTTTGATGAGGTTATTTCTGTTTCTTGGTTTTCCTTCTGACAATCTGGCTCCTCTGCTGTAGGTCTGCTGAGGTTCACTCCAGGCCCTGCTTGCCTGGGGATCACCTGCAGCAGCTGCTGAACAGTAAGTGTTTTACCAGTTTTCTTCTTCTGCTATCTTTGTCCCAGAAGGATACCCGCCAAGTGTCAATCTGATGTCTCCTTTATGAGGTGGCTCTTTGGATATATAGGGGTCAGGGGGCTGCTTGAGGAGATGGTCTCTTCTTTATAGGAGCTCAAATGCTGAGCTGTGAGCTGCGTTGTTCATTCAGAGCTGCTGGGCAGGTACATTTAGGTCTGCTGCAGCAGAACTCATAAACCGCTTTTTGTTCCCAGGTGCTCTGTCCCAGGGATTTAGGGCTTTATGAGTTTCTGTTATGCTGCAGCCTTCTTTTTTTTTTCCTTCAGAGCTGCCCTGCCCAGCAAGGAGGCAGCCTAGTCACCGTCTGCCTATAGAGGCTTTGCTGAGCTGCTGTGGGCTCTGCCCAGCTGCCAAGTGAACTTCCCTGCAGTCCTGTTTATATGGGTATAGTTAGAACTGCTTTGGCAATGGTGGCCTGCCTCTGTTGAGGCGGAGTCTCTCTGCAGTGGCGGGTTGCCTTGGCAACGGCGGGCTGCCTCAGCATTGGCTGACTATCTACGTAGTGGTGGACTACCTCGGTAATGGCAGACGCCCCTAACCCACAGAGCTGGACTGTCCAGGGTTCAGCTGCGCTTGCTGTGAAACTCTCAATCCAGAGAGTTTCTGATTGCTGCTCTTTTGTGTGTGCAGCACCAGCCGAGCCTGATCGCTGGCTCCCTGCCTCAGAGCCTTTTTTTCTTTTTTTTAAGTTGGTGCTCCAGTCGCCTGTTGAAGAGGCGCTGGGTCTGAGTGTTTTCCCCTGCGGCAAGTCACTGCGCTGGCTTAAACAGCAGCACTGAGATTCGTGGCACTTTTTTTGCCCTGGAGTATACTGTCCTGGTTCCCTGCTCAGTCCCCTTTTTAAACAGACGAATGGGCAACTTCCCGTGGCTTCAATTGCCAGCCAAAGGGGCACCCAGACTGGTGTATTTTGTATGGAGAACTGCTGCTCTAGGGCGCCAACAAAGCAGCCGTGCGGGGCAAAGCAGAGGCACTGGCCAGCACAGCCGCGCTGGCCGAAACAGTCGCGCTGGCGACCCGTGGAGCTCCTCCACCTGGGAATTGCCTAGACTGTGGGCCATAAAAATGCGGCATCCACTCACCCTCTGCGCTTTCACTGGGAACTGCAATCCTGAGCTGTTCCTAAACGACCATCTTGGATCGATCCCCCGAAAACATAATTTGTTAACAACATAATGTGTCAGTGTGATTGTGTATGTGTGTGTACTCAGGTGTTTGCGTGTTATGTTGAATATGTTTTCTTATGCCCTGTATCCGATTTTAATCTTTTCCTATTTTCCCAAGTGACTCAGGGGGTAATGTTTTGAAGAGTTCAATGCAGAAGTTACTAGGATATAGTTACCTAATTTTAAGATTCAGAATCATAATTAGAGACAAATAAACTATTTGGTGGCAGATAGGGAGAGAGGCAATTATTTTTCAGTGGCAGTAGGTTAGAAATGGAGTGAATCCTTAGAAAGATACCCTAAGAGAGCCACGAACCCATCCTAGGATTATGGAGTTACTTTACAATATCAGAAGTGGGTTTGAATGAAGCATTTCCTGTTGGAATCCATTTCTTTAACACAGACACCAGAAAGGTTAACCAACTGCACCTGCTTCCTTGCAGGAGTGAGTCCGTGCTGCTGTGCATACCCCAGCCTGTAAATCCAGCATTCGCTGCAGGGCCCATCACTGGACTGGTGCAGAGGCTCAACTGCTTCTGAGGTGAGTGTCACCCTCTTGCTGGGACCAACATGTAATGTCTTCAAGTATGGTTTCTATGGGCAGTTTTCCTAGTGTAATGATATTTCATCTGGAAGAAAACAGTCTGTGAATAGGTCTTTATAGTTTCACTATCATCAAACAGACTAAACTAAAAGCTGGTAAAATGTAATAAAAATCAGCCATATAACAAATTACTTAGAAAAACATAAAACATGCAGAATGGCTCCTTAGGACTTAGAAACATTCTCTGACACAATTTCATGTATACAAGTATTACATGAGGTATACAGAACTGAGTTAATTCTGGACATTTCAACTTCAAATTAAGTGCTGTTAATGATTGTGATTTGGTGACAGTGTTTATTTTTAAGTGCATTTCAGGTGAAGTTTCATAGCATTTGTAATTTTAATCATGTGCATTTTAATCAACCAAAACATACATGAGTAACTTAAATAACAATGCAAATCTGAGGATCTGCAAACAATAGGAAAGTGATTTGGTGGTTGATGAGCCCTTAGATAGAACTCCAGGATAGATCATGATCAATCAGGCAGATAAAAGAAGTCTGTGCATGAAAGTCCAGCATGAAAGATCGATAATTCTTGCAAGGAATCTGCACTTTTCAGAAGATGGATTCAGATTTTCTCTTTAAGTATGAATTTGCTTACTTAAGTGGCAGATCATATTTCTGGCAAAGTGATAACTTATTTAGGTGTAAGAATGGCTCCCCACCTCATCTCCTGTCCCCAGCCTCCTGCTCTGTCCTGACAGGGAAGAGACAATGGACATATATTTTATTGCTACAGACTTGGCTGCAGTGCAAGAGCTTCCAGTTTTTCAGTTGTTATAAAAAGTAGCTGACTAGACATAGGCATGACAATCCTCTCCTTATATTTTTGAGTTTATAGAAGTTGTGATCATTTTAGTTTAACCATGTGCTTGTACAGATATCCTAACACCCTCTGATTCCAACATTTTCCCAGACAAAAGTTGCCTTTTAATCTTGACCTGTGTTTTCTAGTGAGAGTCTCCTTATCTGAACATAAGAATGTATAAACTGCTTTTCACTGGAACATTCTCTTTTTTTTAAAGTGGAAATTTCCTTCAATTATGAAGTAAGCAATCACAATATCAGCCTGTTTGAGTTTGTGAGAAGTTGAACGTTTAGACCTGAACAGGAAGGTGAATCTTTGGATTCTGACAGACCTGACTATTTTGTTGCATAAGGAGTCCAGGGCTTCTTCTCTGGGAAACACTACTGGGAGCTGGATGTGGACGACTCTTGGGACTGGGCTCTGGGTGTCTGTAAGGACTCCTGGATAAGGAAGAATGGCACCATGATTACATCTGAGGACATATTTCTTCTTTTCTGTGTGAAGGTGGATCATCATTTCCATCTCTTGACCAGCTCTCCAATGCTTCCTCACTATGTAGAGAAACCTCTGGGCCGGGTTGGTGTGTTTCTGGATTTTGAAAGTGGAAGTGTGAGTTTTTTGAATGTCACCAAGAATTCCCTCATATGGTGTTACCTGGCTGGCTCCTTAAATTTCCCTGTCAGGCCTTTCTTTTACACTGGCCACAGATGATCGGGATGAAGAAACCTGACTGGGAACTGCATGTACAAGGGAGCCCTTCCCTATTGAAGCAAAGGAATCATAGTGTTCAGGCTTTTTTTCTGTTTTAGTGTCACCTCACTTTATTACAGCTAAATAAAAGATATGTAAAATGCAAAATATTTTTGTATGCTTTCCTACAATTAACATAATCTCTGATGGCTCATTACCTAAAATGTATATTATGATTTTCAACTGCTTTGTGAATTTATTGGATGGAATTCTGGAAATAAGTGGGTGTGTGATTCCAGCTGAATGATCTCATGCAGGAACAAAATTTGCACATCATGGACGGACAGGATTTTGTACAATGCATTTGCAAGAGTGAGAGCTCCCTCCTATTGATACAATAAATTCTACACCTCATCACTTTAGGGAGAAAATTCATTTTATGCCTAAATTTTCACTGAATCTTTGGGTAAAAATAGGGATTTAACAGTCATGCATTCTATGGTGACAAAAATACATTCTGAGAAATGCATTATTAAGTAATTTTTATACTATGTGAACATCAGAGTGAACTTACAAAAACCTAGATAGAATAGCCATATGCAGACATGGGCCAAATGGTGCAGCCTATTGCTTCTCTCAGAATTTGCTAGCAATGCCCGAGCTAGAACCCAAAAGTTTAACCCACATTGATTTCGGTAGCTGTTTAATAAAGCAAACAGCATCACCCAGGGAAAAATAGACAGAGGAGCAGACTGTCTGCTTTAAAATGTGTTTATACTTCCAATTCATGCAGATTGTGAATTCTCACTGATAACCTAGACCTGAGACATAATCACCTCATGTTACAGTGGAAACATATTAGTATCAGGAAAAAAAAAGAAAAGAAAAAAGACAAAACAAGCAAAACCCAGTTCTGATGAAAACCCAGATTCTAGTGAGTCAATTGAGTCTGTCCACCCACCAAATGGTCATTTTCATGATCACTAATTAAATAATGGCAACAGACGTTCTACTTCTAGTCCAGCAGATGATCCTGATTGATGTCTGGGGTTCCTTAGTTGGGGCTGTTACCTCAAATATATTTAAACGGCCTCTCCAGGTAGCCACTTGGGCTTGCTTACAGCATAGTAGTTAACTTTCCACCATGAACATTCCCACAGAGTCAGAAGTCCTATTATGCTGCCAACTAAAACATCAGCAATAGTCACAACACTACATAAAGTAAAGGGACTAGAACACTCAACAGTAGCAGTCTTGAAGTTACATCATAGGAAGAGAATGTGGGGTGGAATATACATTTAAGAAGTTGACATTGAGGATCTACATCCAGAGATTGGGGTCTTATAAAACATGAGATCTAACGAGACTTTTAGATCTGCCCCAGATTCGTGTAAAAGGGCAATTGACAATTGAGACCAAAAAAGAATTAAATATTCTTTTGAAATTTTTTTTTCAAGATTTGGTATCAACTGGACAATCATTATGAACACAACATGGCAAAACCATTGGGGAAGATGCACAGGATACTGGAGTAGAGAGAGGGAAAATGGTCCATCTCCTTCAAGATGACCAGAGACAGACCCAGTAATTCTAGGACAGTGAGATGAAAAAGGTCAGTGCACCCTTGGCAGGAAACCCTCTGATGTCTCTAAGTGGCTGCAAACTATTCATGTAGGCCTTCTGAGTGCCTTGTACTTTTCCAGATTTCTTGATAATAAGAGCCACTGACTGGGGTTCATAATACATAGAATACCTTCAGCATAGAGGGTGAGAAAGTCTTTCCCTCAAAAGCCAGAAGTTCAGAAACTTGTAGCCAAGTCATCCACTGGATCTTACTGTAAGTGTGAACTATAGAGAGAGAAACATTGGCTTAAACCTCAGATAAATGCTGTTCCATTCTCACTGCCCTGTGGCTCCCATACTCACAAGGGAAGGTGAGGTTAGGTCCTGTGGCTACTCCTTCTTCTGGACTGTAGAACTTTTTGATGCTGACTCAGAGATATGTTATCTGTTTACTAAAATCTAATGTCTATTAACATTCTGCCGTGAAGGAGACAGGCTGTGTCCTGTCACAGGCCTACTTCTCTGGCCCTTACTGATCCATGATGCCTGCCAGAATCGCTGAAATTCTTTTCCACCTCCGTCAGTCCTCTGGCCCAGTTCCCAGAACACAGATCCCTGTCTATCCATTTCTCATGATCTGCCCTTGCCCTTCAAATTCACAACATAGGAAAAGTTGGTCATCAAAATATCCTGAAATGGGAAACAGAGGTTACCTGTTTTGTCTGAAACCCAGCAATGCAGATGCAGGATTCAAAGGTAGGAAGAGGAAGCAAAAGTGCATACCCTTGAAACTACTCAGTCACATCCTGGTGACATCTAAAAAGGTAAAAGGTTTTGGGGGTTAAATAATTGGAACAGAGAAAGAGGACTGTCACGTTCAGGTGTATATGGAGAAAGAGAGGTTCTATCGGTGCCTTACACAAAGTAAAACCCTCTTACTAAAGTAAGATGTACCCATGCATGTGTCAGAAAAGTAATCCTAGGTGAGGAAAACCAAAGTCATAATGAAGAAGGAATCCAGATAAAGAAGGGAACAGGCAATATTTCCTGCACATTTCAAAATGATTGAGTGCTTACATTTCCAGGAATTGGCATGAAGTGTCTGCTGTGTATCAGTATCCAAAGTGAGAAAGACAGCTGAGAGTAATATGGTATCATGGTTTAGAGCAATGTCTGGAAGTTAAACTGCCTCTCTTTGATTCCCAAATTCACTGCTTATAAGCCTCATTCCCAGAACAAAGTGCCTTTCTCAAAGCAATGTGTATGGGTGTGCACTCTATAGGTGTGTTATGCATATATTTACATAATATAGTGTTGGTATATACACAGTAATTGTGTACACACACACACACACAGCCTGTACCTATATATAATAATTGAATCAGTACCTTGCAAAAGGGTTAAAATT
>NW_016108246.1:6798-8805 GCF_001604975.1 Cebus imitator
GGAGGCAAGGGAAAAAAAAGAATAAATCATTGAGAGAGAACCCAAATTTAAGATAGCAATGGGTGACAGTGCCAGCAAAAGCCTTTTAAAAGTTCTTTAAAACTTCACATTTGCATTAGAAGATTGATTAGAGAAAGGACATATTTGCATGTCACCTGGGATGGAGGCTTCATCTGGTTCTCACACTCAGGTTCTAAGACGCCATGATCATGACATGCAACAGACACAGATCTCAAGGATCACTGTCTGGAGCTCTCCAACCTGCCTCAAAAGAAAGCAGAAAATGCTGAAGGTCTCAGCTAAGGGATTCACAATCTAGGACTTGGGCTTTAGCCATTGGACCTTCCTGTATGTTGTCATCAATTTGTAGAGTTGTGACAAAATGCTACTTTTCAGCTCCCAGAACACCTCAAATGACACCACAGGCTGCTCCACTAGGCTCTGAAACCTTGCTGTGGCTCCTAGTCTTAGTTTGGAGAGCCAGGGTGGTTCTCAAGCACCCTCAGAGTATGTGAGACAGACACCCCAGCCAGTTTTTAGTGGAGCCACAGAAAAATGGGAGACTTAATGAGGCTGTGTGAGGACACTGGGCATATGAAGTATAAAGGAACGAACCCATGTGTTCTGGCTTCAACATTTTTCCCAATCACCTAGGTGCGCAGCCACTCAGGATTCAACTTTCCCTTTGTTCAGTGATGCCTGTCAAATAAGCTTTAAATAAACTCCCATAGATTAGGGAGATCTGGCTCTTAGCTTAATAGGTTCAATGAAAGGCTTAACATGACTGATTATCTGTGAGAAATGAACCCTGATTTTATGGGGTTGAGAATATTATAGATTTTATAATGTCTTCACATTTCAATCCACATTTATTTTATGAATATGCTCCAAAATTTTATTCACTTCCTCTTTTTTTTGAAGACATGTGTTTATATTTCAGTCCACCTTTATTCTGCAAACTATGCTGAAAATTATTTTATTACTTTCTAACTCTCTCTCTCTCTTTTTTTTTTTTCTGAGACATGGGCATCTCATTTTACTATACAAATCTGCATTGTCTATCTCCTAGATTATTCTTTAAAATGTAAATAGATTTTGTACTATCCATTCCATAAGTAATTTATACTGCCTTTTACTTTGTAATTTACTATATACATTAGTTTATTACACTTTGTGTTTCTATAACAGAATTCCTGAGGTTAGGTATTTTGTAATAGAAAGAAGTCAATGCCCACAATCCTGGCTGCTGAAAGTCTAAGATTGGGCAGCTGGACCTGGTGAGGGACTCAGGTGGAGTTCATTTATTCCAGGAAGTGGGGAAGAAGCAGGCAGGTCCAAAGACATTACGTGGTGAGATAAAAAGCAAGAGAGAGAAACCAGGAAGACAGACTCTTTTTAAACAACTTGCTCTCTCAGAAACATACTCATTCCTGCTGAAGCTAAACTTCACCACCCCATCTCACCCCAAAAACATGAAGGCATTCCCATGACCCAAACACGTCCCAGTAGCCCTACCTCTCAACATTGATAAACTGGAGATAAGTTTCCACATAGGATATCACAGGGAGGAGCCAAGCCAGAGAATACATGGTAGTTTAAATGATGGTAGCCTCCATCATTTTAAGTTATATTTTCTCCTTCCCTATCACTTTATCTTTTTTTAATAAATTGAAGATCCAGGCAAAGTTTCAAAATCAGCACTATGAAATAAAATTTTGCTGGAATAATTTAAAACCTAAACATAATGATATTTTCTTAGACTTTGAATCTGGCATTCAATCTATTTCTTGATTTTGTTGGCATTTGTCACTTAGAATTTTCTTTCATTATGTTCTTGGAAACTTCAATGCAATATTTCTTTATATTCACTCTTTTATTTGTTCATATATTTGTTTGTTAGCTACACATGTAGTATGTACTATGTTCTAAGAATTGCATTAGAAAGTGATAATATAGGGGCCGGGCGCGGTGGCTCAAGCCTGTAATCCCAGCACTTTGGGAGGCTGA
>NW_016108246.1:9007-13340 GCF_001604975.1 Cebus imitator
AGAAAGTGAGAATATAGTAGCAAATAAGACCAATTCTGGCCTTACCATTTTAAAATATACAGTTTCATAGTAATATCTACAAATTGAATGAGAATTTGTTGGCTATTACGAGGAGCTAACATAATATTCTTAGAGTGTGTAATAATAACTGTCTGGTCTACAGAGGGTGGGAGGAATTCCCTAAAATGCTTTTGTTTGAGGTTTTCTGAAAAGTAACGAATGATTAGGATTTAGAGACATAAGCTGCCAGATATTTGGATCTACCCATCTAGAACAGACTTTAAGAGAAAACTAAGAGCTCTAGTGAGGTCAGTAACTGAGATATTCAGCACTTTATTCTTCTACCCCAACCTGGTTTAAATAGGTGAGTAAAACACATTGTTTACAATGTGAATGCCTTGGATAAATTATGTGAAATGCCAGAAACAAGACACAAAGAACCACATTTTGTATCATTTGATTTGCACAAAATGTCTACAATGCACAAATCCATAAAGATCTAACGTATATAAGAGGTTGCCAGGTGAGTTGGGGGTGGGGGAGCTGAAAAGAATAAGGAGTAACATGAAAGATTATTTGGTTTTCTTTTGGGGCACACAAATTGTCCTGGAATCAGATAGTTATGATTGTTGCACACATGTTCATTTAAATAATAAAAATTGATAAACAAATGTATATACTCAATGCGCTTATCCCATTTCATACCCACACAACAATTTTGCTGATTCTCAAGTTATAATGAATGCAAAGACAGTCACACAATGTCCTACGGTCTCACAAGAGAAGGTTTGGGATTGAAGTTTCTTTGAACAGGTGTGTTCACCAAGAAATCTTCATGAAACCAGACTATCATGGAAGCCAAGACAAAAGAAAGCTGTCAGAAAGAGAGAGAGAGAAAGCTCTATATATGAGGGAAGCTTTACAAACATCATAAAAGCTCTCAACTGTGTTGTCATAATCCAGAAACACCCCAACCCATCCCAAATGTCTTTGCACATAGTAAGTTATGTTTAGAAAGTTGAAGAGGCTATAAATATTGTTTTTCTTTACAAAAAATAGAAAAACACTGCTCACCATGTTGGTCAGGCTGGTATGGAACTCCTGACCTCAGGTGTTCCTCCCTCCTCAGCCTCCCAAATTGCTGCTATTACAGGTGTAAGCCACTGCTCCTGGCCAGCTAATAATTGAATTGTGCACCAAAATTTACTTTAGAGTTTGTACTGCAATTTTCATTTCTTGTAATACATGTATCAGGATTGAATATCAAAGTTATAAGTTGGAGCTTGGCACAGCAGCTAGAGTCTGTCGTCTCAGCACTTTCAGAGGTCAAGGCAGGAGGATCACTTGAGCCTAGAATTTTCACTTGTGAGCCTGGAGAAGGAGTGCATGGTTCTATTGAGTGGTGAAAGTAGCTTTCAGCAGATAAATGGAGTGCCAGAGGAGGATGGAGTGGGAAGGTGGTCTTCCCCTGAAGTACAACCTCTCAGCAACAGGGCTCACCTCCAGCTGCTCTCAGCTGAATTCCCTGTCACTCCACCATTGATGACCTGCTGCATCTGCTGGTCCCTGTTGGTGTGCTCTTCTTTACAGCCAAGCTTCCCTTGAGGCTTACAGGGTTCTAACACTTTACAGTTTGTTTTATCTATTTTTCAGAATATCAACTGATTATAAATATGCATATGTGTGTGCATATATATATGTATATATGTATGTGTATATATGTATATATATGTGTATATATGTAAACAACAAATCATGAACACTATTTCACTTCTAAAATGCTTTCCCTTTCTCCATCCTGCTGCTTCCTCTGGTGACTTTCTCATTATGCAGGAAACAACACTTTATCTTTCACCTATTCAGGATTTAGAGTCATAAAACATAAAAATAAAAATAAACAGAAATTGAGATGCTTGTTTTCTTTCGTTACTTTTTTATTTCTTTACTTATTTTGGTGTTTGCTTCTCTTTTTTTTCAACATGTTTTTGAATCTGTCAAGTAAAATCACTTAGCAAGGCAACATAATAGATGACTACATAAGGTGGAGAGTGAAAGTAGATCCAGGAATAAGTAATATTGATATCTTAATCATGTATGCCCTCCATAAACAGTAGATCTTATTTGGTATTTGTGGAAACTGAAAGAACACCTGCTAAAATCCAGGTATACACTCACCCGTGTAATATGTCTCCAAACACCTGTAAAAATTAATGAAAAGTCTTTATGCTTTCTTCAAAATGAATCTTCCACTAAGTTCAGCATAAGATCTGGAGGCAGCTTCTGAAAGTATTATTCTCCTTCCATTTCCCCTTCAGGAAAGCATTTTACATTTCTTCTCTAATGAAAAACTTAGTCTACCATATGGTCATGAATTAATGTCCTGATACAATCTGAGTTTTGAAGACATTCTTTATACAAATGAAGAGTAAAAAACCCAGAGAGTCTATTTTTCATGGTAACCATGAAGAAACTACTCATTCATTTTCCCTAGGCCCTATTACAAAAGTGAGTGGATGAAAAATAATATTTAGATTCCCAAAACTCCCAACCTTGCTGTGTCTCCAAATTAACCTAATGTAAATGAATCACTCACTATTTTATAAATGTTCAAAAAACCAAAATATGTTGTTGACTTTAGTTAGGGAATATTTATTGGGGCTGTTACCTTGACCATTCCACATTTTGTTGCTGGTGGACAAGGTAAGAGAGACCTTTGTTCTGGTAAAATCCAGGAAGTTGCATTAGTTATGGATATGTGTTTCTGGAAATAAATCATGGAAATAAAAGGAAGGACACACTTCAGGAGAGAGGAAAAACACCTATGCTTCTGAATGTTCAACATCCTGATGCCTCATGGTCAATACCAGGAGTAGACCCACATCTGGGTCGTGGTGCATTTCCTTCAGCTCCTCCTACATTCCTTTTAAAATCTCCCTCCTATGGGTCATTCTGGCATTGCTTTTATTGAGTTGCTAAAAAATGTCTTTGCCCTCCCTTAGGCAGGCATATCTCTGAACCTGGACCACTGTTACTGTTTATTCACCAGCAAAATTTTCATTCATCCTTCAAGACTCCTCCAGAGTTGATCTTTGATTCTGTGTGCCTAATAGATAGATCTTTGTGGCAGTTATCGTGTTGTACTGAGATGATTGCTTTGTGTGTCTGTAACTTCTACTAGATTGTGAGGTCTGGTTAAAGTGACAATGTCAACAAAATCAAGAGACAGATTGAATTCCAGATTCACAGTCTAATACCATCACTTTTAGGTTTCAGATGATGACAGCAAAATTTTATTTAATACTGCTGCTTTTGAAACTTCACCTGGGTCTTCAGTATAAACAAAAAAAGATAAAGTGATAGGGAATGAGAAAATCAGATATAAAATAATGGAAACTGTCATCATTTAAACCATCATAAATTCCATGATTTGGCTTGTTCCTGTGAAATCACATGTTGAAATTGATCTCCAATTGGACAGTGTTGAAAGGCAAGGCTTACTGGGAGCTGTGTGGGTCATGGGAATCAATCCCTCACATATAGATTAATGCCTTTATGTTTTCGGAGTGAGATGGTGTGGTGAATTTAACTTCAGCAGAAATGAGATTGTTTCAGAGAACACATTGTGGAAAAGAGTCTGTCTTCCTGGTTTTTCTCTCTCTTGCTTTCTCTCTCACCACGTGATCTCTTCGGACCCACCTGCTCCTTCTTGACTCCCTGCCATAAATGGACTCAGCCTGAGTCCCTCACCAAGTGTAGCTGACCAATGGTAGATTTTTAGCCACCAGAATTGTGAGCATAATAAACTTCTTTCTTTCATAAAATACCTGACCTCAGGCAGTCTGTTACAGAAACACAAACTGTAATAAACCAATGCACATAATAAATTATTAAATCAAAGGCAGTATAAATTACTTATGGAGTGGATAGTACAAATCCTATTTACATTTGAAAGAATAAGGAGGTAGAGAATGCAGAACTGTATGGTAAAGTGAGATACTCATGACTCCAAAAAAAGAAAAAAGAGTGAGAAAGTGGTAAAATAATTTGGAGCATAGTTGCAGAATAAAAGTAGACTGAAAAAATGAAGGCATGTCTTCGAAAAAAAAAGAAAGCGATTTAAAAAAAATGGAGCATACTCCTGAAATAAACGTGGACTAAAATGTGAAGACATTATATAATCTGTAATTTTCTCAACCCCATGAAATCAAGGTTCATTTCTCAGAGATAATCAGTAATGTAAAGCCTACCATTGAACCTGTTAAGCTAAGAGCTAGGCCTCCCTAAGCTATGGGAGCTTATTTATTTATTTATTTATTTATTTTTTATTTTTTTT
>NW_016108246.1:13629-18235 GCF_001604975.1 Cebus imitator
CATAAGAAGGTCTTTGGAGTAAAAGCCTGTGAGGAAAGGCATACTTGTAAGTGCTAGGCTACCAGTAATAAGGGAAGAGGAAGTGAATGGTAAAGTCTTGAGTAATCCTCCTATTTTTTGAATGTCTTATTCATCATTGAGATTATGGATGAAGGATCCTGAACATATAATTAATATAGCTTTAAAAAAAGTGTGGGTGCAGATGTGAAGGGATGCTAGGTGTAGCTGATTAATGCCAATTGTGACTATTATAAGGCCCAGCTGCCTTGAGGTGAAAAATGCAGCAATTTTTTTGATATCGTTTTGTGTTAGAGTGAAGATTGCTGTAAATAAGGTGGTAATAGCCCCTGGGCATGATGTAAAAGTTTGGATTAATGTGTTATTTTCTATGAAATGGTAGAAAAGGATAAGCAGGAAAACCCCTGCTGCAAGTATAGTGCTGGAGTGGAGCAGAGCTGAAACTGGGGTTGGGCCTTCTACAGCAGATGGAAGTCAGACATGGAGAACAAATTGAGCTGACTTTCCTGCTGCTGCTAGGAGAAGGCTAATTAATGAAAGGGAGTTGGGAGTGAGATTTAGAATAAATGCTTGTTGAAAGTCTCATGTGTTGGAGAATAAGAAGAATCATGCTGTAGCTAAAATAAAGCCAATATCACAAATGTGGTTGTGCAGAATTGTTTGCAAGGCTGCTGTTTTAGCAGCTGCTTGACCTTATCATCAGCAAATTAGTAAGAAGTATATGATTCCTACACCTTCTAATCTGATAAAGAATTGAAAAAGATTCTTGGCAGTAACCAGAATTAATAACATAATGAGGAAAATAAGTAGATATTTGAAAAAATTGATTCATGTTAGGGTTTGAACTTATAGATCATATTGAATCATATCATCACAATGATAGTGCGATGCTAATTTAATCAGTGATGATATGGTGTGTACTAAATATTGCATAAACCTAATCATCTCTGTCTCCACCTTTCTTAATACCCTAAATACTCTTAAAGAGTTAGGTGTGGTCTTCAAACACTCATATATATATATATATATATATATACACATATATTTGTTTATATATATATGTTTTGAGATGGAGTGTCACTCTGTCACCCCGGCTGGAGTGCAATAGTGCATTCGTGGCTCACTGCAACTTCTACTTCCTGGGTTCAAGTGATTCTCCTTCCTTGGTTTCCCAAGTAGCTGAGATTATAGGCACACACCACGATGCCTAGCTAATTTTTGTATTTTTAGTAGAGATGGGGTTTTGCCATGTTGGTCAGGCTGGTCTTGAACTCCTGACCTCAGGTGATCCTTCCTCAGACTCCCAAAGTGTTGGGATTACAGGTGTCAGCCACCGTGCTCAGGCTTCAGCCTTTTTCTTTTTGTGAGGGGGATAGTTATGACTTCTAAGTTCTTACATGTATATGCTGAATTAGAAACCGGAAGTGCAACCTGGAACCAACTCAAATGCCCATCGATGATAGACTGGACAGGGAAAATGTGGCACATATACACCATGGAATACTACGCAGCCATAAAAAACAATGAGTTCGTGTCCTTTGTAGGAACATGGCTGAACCTGAGAACCATCATTCTCAGCAAACTGACACAAGAACAGAAAATCAAACACCACATGTTCTCACTCATAGGTGGGTGTTGAACAATGAGAACACATGGGCACAGGGAGGGGAGCATCACACACTGGGTTCTGTCAGGGGGAAATATGGGAGCGACTGGGGGGTGCAGAGTTGGGAAGAGATAGCATGGGGAGAAATGCCAGATATAGGTGATGGGTAGGAAGAGAGCAAATCACACTGTCATGTGTGTACCTATGCAACAATCATGTATGTTCTTTACATGTACCCCAAAACCTAAAATGCAATTAAAAAAAAGAAATGAAAAGACTCAAAAGAAAAAAAAAAAGAAACCAGAAGTGCATAATTTCTCTTCAATTCCCATTGTTAGACATTTACATTTTTCCCAGAAAACATATCACTACACTGAATTTTAAGAAACTGAAAACACTCACATAACCAGGACCCAGATAAAAAAAATAGTAGAACATTTCTAGCAGCCCTGAAACCCCCTTGCTACCTTCCCATCACTACTCTCTGAGAGGTGGAATTTTATTTATTGCTTTTTTTTGTAGACACAGTCTCTTTCCATCACCTAGGCTGGAATGCAGTGGTGGGATCTCTGCTGACTGCAAACTCTGCCTCCCAGGTTTAAGCAATTTTCATAGCTAGAATTACAGGGGTGTGCCATCAAGCCTGGCTAATTTTTGTATATTTTGTAGAGACAGAGTTCCAACATGTTGGCCAGGCTGGTCTCAAACTCCTAACCTCAGGTGATCTGCTCGCCTCAGCCTTCCAAAGCGCTTGGACTATAAACGTGAGCCACTGTGCCTGGCCAAAAGAGGTGGGATTTTAAAACCCCAAGGCACAGAAACCCAATTACATCTTTGGATTCTTAGTTTTTTAATACATTTTTTTTTATATGGAGTCTCACTCTATTGCTCAGGATGGAGTGCAATGGTGTGATCTTAGACTAACTCCATCTCTTAGGTTCAAGCGATTCTCCTGCCTCAGCCTCCCAAGTAGCTGGGATTACAGGCATGCACCACCACACCTGGCTAATTTTGTATTATTTGTATAGACAGGGTTCCAACATGTTGGTCAGGCTGGTCTCAAACTCCTGACCTCAGGTGACCCACCTGCCTCAGCCTCCCAAAGTGCTGGGACTACAGGTATGGGCCACCACACCCAGCCAATTATTAATACTTTGATAAAATCTGGACCACAAAATGTGATACATTATGTATGCAAACATTTAACAGTCTGAAGTCTGGCTTGGCAAGTCATATGGGTCCCTTCGTGCAAGTTTAAGGGTAAAAAGATTGTTTTCTTTTCCCTTTTTCCAGCTCAAATTTAGAAGTGTGAGAAGTTGTCACACATTCTTTCTTCTTTTTTTTTTTTCTTTTGAGATGGAGTCTCACTCTGTCACCCAGGCTGGAGTGCAGTGGTGTGATCCTGGCTCACCGCAACCTCCACCATACAGGTTCTGCCAATTTTCCTGTCTCAGCCTCCAGAGTAGCTGGGATTACAGGTGCTCACCACCACACCTGGCTAATTTTGTATTTTTAGTAGAGATGGGGTTTGGCCAATTTTGGCCAGGTTGGTCTCGAACTCCTGATCTCAAGTGATCCACCCGCCTTGGCCTCCCAAAATGTGGGGATTACAGGTGAGAGCCACAATGCCTGGCCTATTATTTTTTTTTAAGTGAAGTTTTTGCTCTTTGCCCAGGCTGGAGTGCAATGGTGTGCTTGAACCTGGGAAGCGGAGGTTGCAGTGAGTCAAGACCACGCCATTGCACTCCAGCCTGGGTGACAGAGCGAGACTCTGTCTCCAAAAAAAAAGAAAGGGTACAATTATCTATGTTGCAAGCTAGGCTAAACTAAATTATTTGTGGGGTTGGGTGCAGGTAGTTGAGGGGGCCCTTACTGATAGGCACCTGGCTCCTGGGTGAAAGGGAAGGCAGGAAGGAGGGGCCAGTGACTCTGTACACTCTGCTTCTTTATCTCTTTATTTCCATGTAGCTGACTTAAGACTAAGGCACTTAGAATTGAAAATAAACCATCACATATAGGTTATTTTCTACACTATTACATTTTTAGTTGGCATTCTTTTGTAACAACTAGCTTTCCATTTTCCCTGTATATCATTAAAAAATTTAATTCAGTTTGTGAGGCCACGGCAGGTGGATCACTAGAGGTCAGGAGTTCGAAACCAGCCTGGCCAACATGGTGAAGCCCTGTTTCTACTAAAAATATAAAAATCAGCCAGGTGTGGTGGCACATGCTGGTAATCTCAGCTACTTGGGAGGATGAGGCAGGAGAATCGCTTGAACCAGACAGGTGGAGGTTGTGGTGAGCTGAGATCATGCACCTGCACTCCAGCTTGGGTGACAGAGTGAGACTCCATCTCAGAAAAAAAAAAAAATTATTGTGATATCAAATGCATATATAGGCCAGGCATCGTGGTCCACACCTATAGTCCCGGCACTTTGAGAGGCTGAGCTGGGCGGATTGCCTGAGGTCAGGAGTTGAAGACCAGTGAGCATGGCCAACATGGTGAAACCCTGTCTCTACTAAAAATACAAAAATTAGCTGGGCATGCCTGCCTGTAATCCCAGCTATTCGGGAGACTGAGACAGGATAATCGATTGAACCAGGAGGCAGAGGTTGCCGTGAGCTGAGATTGTACCACTGCACTCCAGCCTGGGCAACAGAGCGAGACTAAGCCCCCCCAAAATAAATAAATTTTAAAAATGCATATTTTTTTAATACAAGGTCTTGATCTGTCGCCCAGGCTGGAGTGCAGTGGCTTGATCTTAGCTCACTGCAGCCTCCTCCTGGGCTAAAGGAATCCTTCCAGCTCAACCACCTAAGCATCTGAGACTACAGGCATGCACCCACATGCTCAGCTAATTTTTGTATTTTTTGTAGAGATGGGGTTTTGCTATGTTGCCCAGGCTGATCTTGAACTTGGGCTCAAGCAATCCACCTACCTCGGCATCCAAAAGTGCTGGGATTACAGGCATGAGCCATCAC
>NW_016108246.1:18327-24665 GCF_001604975.1 Cebus imitator
GATCATGCTCTGTCTCCGAGGCTGGAGTGCAGTGGTGCGATCATAGCTCAATGTAGCCTTGACCTCCTGGGCTTCAGCGATCCTCCTGCCTCAGCCTCCCGAGTAGCTGGGAATACAGGCATTCACCACCATGCCTATATTATTTTATTAATTTTAGTAGACACAAGGTCTCCCTTTGTTGTCCAGGCTGGTCTTGAATTCCTGGGCTCAAGCAATCCCTGGCCTTGGCCTCCCAATGTGCTGGGATTGCAGGTGTGAGCCACTGCACCTGGTCCATATATTGTTTGTCTAATCAGTTTTTGGTGAATGCGAACATACATGTGATTCTGACCCCGTGTGAAGGTAAGTTCTAAAGCTCTCTCTTGCTCCTTCCTGGTCAACCCATCTTCTACAGAACAGCCACTGGTCTAATTTCTACCACCATTCACCAATATTGCCGTTTCTAGAGTTTCCTATAAATGGAATCATACAGTATCTATTAAGTCTGGCTTCCTTCCTTCAGTACAATATTTCTGAGCTATTCAGGCTGCTGCACTCACACCTTTTAAAAATTTAACCTTTTTTGTTATCTGTATTAACTTATGGAATTTTAAATATAACCTTTTAGTCTTGTTACCCATTTGGAGTTCAAACTGTTCTCAAATCCCACTAGTGCATTTGGGATAAAGAAAATAAACATTGTTCTAAAACTGGCCAGTGGGAGTCTCTTAAAGCTGAAGCTTACATCCTGTTCTCTTGTATCCATCAGTTTCCACCTTCTCTTGTATCCATCAGTTTTCATCCTCTTCTCTTGTATCCATCAGTTTCTGTGCATTTCCTTACTTTTGGCACAAAAGTATGATCTAAGTTCCTCCCTTTCTTTTCTCTCTTTCTGGCAAAAACGTATGATCCAAGTTCTTTTCCCTCTCTCTTTCTTTTTTCCTTTATTTTTATTTCTCCTCTCTCTCCTTCCTTCCCTTCTTTCTATCTCCCTCTCTCTCCCTTCTTTCTTTCCTCCTTTTCTTCTTTCTCTCTTCCTTTCTTTCTTTTCTTCCTTCCTTCTTTTTCTTTTTGTTCTTTATTTTTTCTTTCTTTCCTTCTTTCCTCTTTCTCTCCTTCTTTCTTTCTTCCTTTCCTTTCCTCTTTCCCCTTTCCTTTCCCCTTCTCCCCTCCCCTCCTCTCTCTCTCTCTCTCTCTCTCTCTCTCTCTGTTACCCAGGCTATAGTGCAGTGGCACAATCTTGGCTCACTGCATCCTATGCCTCCTGGGTTCAAGCGATTCTCTGGTGGTCCTGACAGGCTGCCGAGGCTACCCTCTCCAACAGAGTGAGCCTGGACTCATCCACTCCTTTTGTCTCTCCCCTTTGCTCTTTGATGCCAGCAGGAGGAAGAGGAGCAGAAAAACTGTTGCTCTGTGTGTCAGGAAGACCCTCTCTCTCTCGAGTGGTGATGATGACATCAGTCCCCCAGGGGCATCTGGCAATGTCTGGAAACACAGTTGTCCCAACTATGTGTCTGTGTGTGTGTACTACTGGCCTCTGGTGCGTGGAGGCCAGGGATGCTGATACAAACCTGCAATGCACAGGGCAGCTCCCACCATAAGGAAATTATTCAGCCTCAAATGTCAACATTGCAGAACAGGTAAGGGCGTGCAACGTACCTCTTGCTCTTTCCAGCAAGGTGCAAGGAGCACGGGGCAAAGCAGGTGGGTGAAGTGGGAGGAGCCTGGCACCCACAGCCAGACCCAGCATCTGTGGGGTGCAGGAATGTCATGAGGTGACGAGAGGCCCAGTGGTGGGTGATGGGGAGGGGTGCACTATGGCAGGCCGTTAGGGCCAGTCCCTCCACGAAGGTGACATCTGCAAGGGGCATCCAGGCAGAAGGGCTGCGAGTGGGAAGGCGCTCTAGAGACGGCCCACGGGCGGCAGAGGCCAGGGCTGTAGGGGAGGGGGTGTGGCCAGTGGACTCCTGTGGGGTGGTAGGGAAGGGAAGAACCACGGGGCTGCACGGGTTCTGAGGGGGCCTTGTGGTCTGCGCTTGCCGCGGGTGGACGGTGGGACTGGGAGGACAGGAGAGGAGCCCAGGGCAAGCCCCTAAGACGGCTGAGGCGGGGTGGGGTGGGAGGGAGAGGACGGCTTCCCACACACCCATTTAGACCAGAGGAGAAGCGGATCCCCTTTGAAGGCTTGACTCCCCGCCGATCCGGCCTCAGCTGTGGGTCCACGCGGCTCAAGGACCAGGGAGGAACCCAAGTGTGTGGCGCTGACCGGCAGGCTCCAGACCCACCTGGCCCGCCTGGGGAACCCAGAAACCCAGTGTCCGGGGAAACTGGAAGCCGGGGCCGGGGTCCCGCTCTCAAGAGGGCGGGGTCTCCTAAAGGAAACGCAGAGCTTGGGGTGGGCAGCCCCAGAGACCGGGTCTCTCGCGGGGGTGTGGCCACGGCCTGCCAAGGCCCTACACCGAGCGCGGGAGCGGCCCGGTGGGCGGGGCCTGTTGTGGACGCACAGAGTTCCGCCACGCTTGGGGCGGGGCCTCCAGAGGAGAGGGCGTTGCTGGGGGCGTGAGGCGGGACCTCCGGAGGAGAGGGCGCCGCTGGGGACGCGGGGAGGGACCTCCCTAGGAGAAGGCGCTGCTGGGGGCGTGAGGAGGGGGAGCCTACAGAGGAGGGCGTGGCTGGGGGCGTGGGGCGGGGCCTCCCTAGGAGAGGGCCGTGTCGGCGGTGTGAGGCGGGGCCTCCGAAGGACGGGGTGCGGCTGGGGGCGCCGGACGGGGCCAACCAGGGAGCGGGCGCGAAGTGGATGCGGGGCTGGTCCTGCCGAGGAGCTGGCGCGGCGGGGAGCGTGGGGCGGGGCCTCAAGAGGTGAAGGGGTTGTGGGTCCCAGGCCGTGCCAGAACCCCTAAGGAGGAAGCGCGGGTCTTCTAGGATATGACCACCCGGGGCGGGCTGGGCCTCAGGCTGGAACGGAGCCTCAAGGGTGGGGTTGGGATCTGGGGCGGGAATTCCAGGGGTGAAAGTGGGGGTCGTAGGGTTCACCCGCGTCTCCCGAGGAAAAGGAACCGCTTGGAACGCGAAGGAAGGACTTGGAGCGCGGGGCGAGAGCCTCAAGTGGGCTGTAGGGCGGGGCGGGGCCTCTGGAGGAGCGGGTGCAGATCCTAGGGAGGGGCGGGGCCTCTCGGATGGGGCGGGGTCTTCGGGGTGGTGTCTCCTGAGGAGCGGACGCGGCTGGGAGCTTGGGACTTCTGAGGAGAGAGGTCGGGTAGGGGCCTCCGGGGCGGGGCGGGACCCACTGCGCACACTTAAGTGGGCCGGGCGGGTACTGGCGTCACTCAATGGCTCTGAGGTGGGTCCTGTCCGCGCCGCACCCGGGCATTCCCCGACTCGCTCCACTGTCCACGGCGCTGGCCGCCCCGCGAGGAGTCCTCCACGGGCCGGGCCACTGCCAGTACGTGGGTCGGCCGAGGCGGTGCGGCCGCCGGTGCCCGCCGTGGACTTCGGCAACACGCAGGAGCCGGCGCACCTGGGAGCTGGCGCGCAGCCTGCTGGAGCTGAGTTTCTGCGTGTGGCCCGCGCTGCTGGCGCGCCACGAGCAGGTGCGCGGGGTGCAGGCGGGGGCGCGGGGCTTCTGCCGGTCCCGGGAGCCTTTATAGAGCTTCCTGGCCTGGAGCGAGGGAAGCCAGGAAGGGAGGTGTTTCCTGCAGTCCGTTTCTGACCTCGCGAATTTTCCTACTTGTTGAAGTCACCCAACTAAAACAATGATCGTTTTAATATTTACCATATATACCGCTTGTGGGAACAGAGTCACTTGGAATTTAAAATGGAGTATCCTTCATGTTGCCACAAGAAAAGTCTGGTGTAGGGCTCCTAGCCTGGGGCCCCAGAGTCCCCTCCCCGGGACCTAGCGGCTTCCCAGACGAGCCACTCTGAGCACAGTGTGTTGGGGGAAAATGGGAAGCCACACAGATGCCCAGCTTTGATCTCACCCATTGTAACTTTAAAAAGTGTGAGGGCTTTCTGGGGGCAACAAGTAGAACACTGTTTCAGCCGCATCAGTCTAGGGGTATTAGAGATGACTGTTATTTCAAGGTGACCCTGGGAAGAGTTTGCAAATTCCATTTGTTGGCGCCGGGGGGTTGTGTTGATTTCTCAGGTGAGACTGTGGAGATCGGGGGCTGCACCTCTGGCCTCACCAGGAGGCGGGGGGCAGTGTGAGATGAGAAGCACTGAGCCACACTTGCAGATTATGTGAGGCCTCGGCGGGTGGGAGGTGAGGGCAGAGGTCCACGAAATCAGAGTCAGATGCTGTTGGGCCAAATCCCATGGGGAGCATCAGGGTCAGCGTAGGATCAGTGGTGGCGGGAGTGTGGAGGGAGGATGGTGGAGGAAGAAGGCGCTAAACTGGGCAGGTGGAGACCTCTGGGAGGTCATAAAAATGTGCACAAGCACAGCAATGGCCTTAAGGTCAAGCTGTGGCCTTGGAGAGCCCAGGCCAATGGAACAGGAGGCCGGGAAGGGACATCCCAGGTAGAGGAACTGGCAGGGGGAGGGACAGCAATGTGGAGGCTCTGGGGAGTGCCCACATCTAAGTGACATCCAGAAAGAGCAGCCAGTGCTGGTGGAATTGCAATAGGAGGAGGAGGCATTGGGGCAGGAATGCCAGGGGAGGGAGTGGCCAGCCACAGGTCCCTGCCCAGGGAAAGGATGGGCATCCTAGGTAGCAACTGGATGGGGCAGACCAGTCATACGAAGCCATGCCCACCTTTCTGGCCAGGATGGAGATGGGGCTAGGAATGTGCCAGGTCAAGTTTCTCAAAGCACAGCACTAAGCTTTCTTGTCTACATTCAAGACCAGTTGCTGCACTGAGAAGTCAGCAGAGCTGGGTGTGGGGTTTGGTGCCCAGTCCTCTGAGGGGAATGCCAGGTGCTGTTCCGTGACCATAGGAGGGACGTGTCAGCTCTGCTGTCCCTTGGGTGCCTTCCTGAGGCAAGTGCCAGGCCTCAGGGATGGTGCTGTGAGTATCTGAAGGAGGGAGGGTATCCAGAGATAACTTCTCCCAGGCTCCCCTAGGGTCTTGCCTGTGCCCTGGGAAGCCCCTCCATGGGGTCTGTGCTGTTCTCTTGCTAGTGGTCCCATGGGTGTCGGCAGCCTCAGCACTGGAAGACGGCAGAGGCCAGGTCCTGGGCTTGTGAGCTGCTCACTAAAACCTGGTCCTTGGGCAGGCCAGAGGGTGGTCTTTCCCTCACCCTCTGGGCTATGGGGAGATTCCTCCTGCTGAGCCAGCACAGGTCTGTGAGACCCCGGGGCAGTGGGGCCGTCACACCTGCCACAGGAGTGTCAGGTTGCAGGAGCTGAGCTTTGAGCTGTGCCCTGGGATGGGGACGGCGTTGGGGCCTGCCCTTGCCTGAAAGCACAACTTTTTGAGGGTGGTTTAGGCTCCGGTTTTCCACAGCACCAACACTGAGCTGCCCCCTCACAGAAGGGGTAGGACCCATGGTGACAGTGGTTCCCTGAGTGGGGGGAGGGGAGAGAACCGGCTCTACTGAGGAAGGAGACCCAGGCATCTAGAATCACCTACCCCTTGACCTCCACACTGCATTTCAATAGAAGAAAAGCTTGGCTGACTAGTGCCTCCTAAATCACCTTCCTGTAAATAACAGGCATAGTATGGGGAAATCTCTCTGGAAGACACTGTTTTTACTTAAACAAGATCAAACCCCCACCCCACTCCTCCAACTGGAGACCAGAAACCCTTTCACATGTAATTCCTAAAACTGTAAACCCAAGACCCTATCATATGTAATTTCTAAAGCTGTAAACCCAAGACCCTTTCACTTGTAATTTCTAAGGCTGTAAACCTAAGATCTTTTCAAGTGTAATATCTAGAGTGTAAGCCTATATAAAGGCAGAGCTTCTCTTTGTTAGGGGAGCTTGGCCGTTTGGACAAAACATAAAGCCTTGCTCCCGGGCCATAATAATAAAACCCCTTCCTTTTTTAGTTCACTGTCTGTTTTTTTCGGCCATTCCTGCTTTACTACTAGTTTTGCTCTGCACACATCCGCTTGAGTCTTTGGCAGGGGATACAAGTGTGTGTTACTGGTGGAAATTTCTAAATCCTCGAAAGGTCTCCCCACCTGGAGAAGATGTGGGGCTGCCCCGGTCTCAGGTTGTGCCATGTAGGGGCATCAGTGACACCGGGATGGTGTTAAAGTGGTTGCTTTGTTCTGGAGTCAGCTTTAGAATTGCAAGCCCTAGGCTAGGCATGGTGGCTTATGCCTGTAATTCCAGCACTTTAGGAGGTCAAGGCCAGAAGGTCACTTAATGCTAAGAGTTCAAGACCAGGCTGAGCAACATTGTGAAACCC
>NW_016108246.1:24784-32504 GCF_001604975.1 Cebus imitator
GCCTGTAATCTCAGCATTTTGGGAGGCCGAGGTGAATGGATCACCTGAAGTCAGGAGTTCAAAACCAGCCTGGCCGACATGGTGAAACCCCATATCTATATCTACTGAAAATACAAAAACTAGCTGGGCGTGGGGGTGTGTCCCTGTAATCCTCATTACTCGGAGGCTGAGGCAGGAGAAGTGCTTGAACCTGGGAGTTGGAGGTTTCAGTAAGCTGAGATTGAGGCATTGCATTTTAGCCTGGGCAACAAGAGCAAAACTCTGCCTCAAAAAAAAAAATGTAGCTGGTCATGGTGGTGCATGCCTATAGTCCCAACTACTCTGGAGGTGCATGCCTATAGTCCCAGCCTCCCAACTACTCTGGAGGCTGAGACAGGAGTTTCGCTTGAGCCCAGGAGTGAGACCCTGCCTCTAAAAAAATAAATTTGCCAGCCCTGCCTGTGTGCTTCTGCAGCCCTGTGCAGGGAGCTTCCAGCCTCAGCCCGGGCACAGGCCCACAGCCCCCCATCTTTGTGAAGAAGCATCCCTGGAGCCAGTGCAGCCTGGCTCCCACCCCTTCATTTGGATCTGGCTGTGTAGAGGTGAGCAGTTAGGTAGAGGGTGACTGCATGGCCCTGTGCGGCAATTGTGCCAGCCCCTGCAGCGGACAGCTGCCACCTTCCCTCCTGTTGTGTTTCTGATGGTTCAGAACGGATGTGGCTGAGCCCAGTGATGGTTTTCAGGTCCCCTGTTCTCTGCCTGCCACTTGGGTGATCTTTGATATGTTTCAAACCCATCCTGTCCTCTTAGCTCTCCCTGGGTGCTGCCCAGCAGGAATGAGGCCAGGTTCACACTCAGTGAGAGACAGAGAAAATTGCATCTCAGAAGTCGGCATGCTTGTTTTCCAGTTTCTAATCCTCTTTATAAAATAATGAAATGCAGTAAAGTTAGATTCTTTGTGGAGGCTGCAGGAAGGCAGAGGTGATTGCCTGGGAAACCCTGGTCCTTGGGGCTGCCCATGGCGTACCCAGGGGTGACAGGAGGTGTCTCCATGGGGCACCAATGTTGAGGGTAAAGTGGGGAGGCGGGGGGCCATGTCTGCCTGTGGGCCTGCATGTGAGTGCTTAGGGCTGGCTTGGGGGTAACAGTGTTTGACTCACTAATGCTTTTGCTTAGACTAGAAGTTGCTCCTGAAACTATGGTCTCAAGACATGCTCCCCATAAAAAAAGGAATTTAAGTATCCATCGGGTTTGAGAAATCCCAGGCTCTTCCTGTGTTGGGGCCGATTGGCAGGGGCAGCAGACACAGGGCGGAGATGTGCTTCTCAGCATCACACTCAGCTCTCCTCTCCCAGCAGCTTCTCATTGTCCCTGTCCTTCCAGCCCTGGCTATCCCCTGTGCTGGAGCTCCCCCAGTTCTCCATGCCATCTCCTCACCTTAGCAAGCCCCACTCCTGGACCTAGGTTAGCAAATACCCCTTGCCCACCCTGCAGGCACTGCCCATCCCCCTGTCCTGAGTCATAGGCAGAGTCACTCCTTTCCCTTTGGGGTTCCTTTACCACCAGATTGTGAGATCCTGGTTGGTTTCTTTTGGTTGTTTCCAGTCCATAAAAGTGCTTAGTGCATGGCAGCTTGGGACATCTGAATGAGCGATGTGGTGAAATGCGATTGGAGGAGACAGCCGAGCAGTTCCTGGGCAGTGTCTTCCTTGGGGCACGTCCGTCAGAGTGGCTGGTCCGCCCCAGATGACCCTGAAGAGCCTGTGGGTTACAAGGTGAGTGTCATCTCACAGGCCCTGTGGACAGTCTCCTAGCTCATTGTCCTTGTCGCCAGGGCATGCCTCCCTCCAGCTGGGCGCAGACTCAGCCTGAGTTTCACATGTTTGTTATTTAGCATCCATTTGGGGCTTCCTGTGTGTCTGTAACACTAATGTTTTAGGGACTTTGGATAAGAGAAAAAAAAACATTGAAAAATCTGGGCACTCAAGTACTAGAAAGTCAGGTTAGATTCTCTTCTTCCCCAGCAGAACTGCCAAAGTGTGGATACATAGGATGGTCTCAAAATGCCCGCTGCTGTCCCCAGGGAGGCTGACCATTCTGCTTTTTATCTGCCAAGTGGTGGCCAGGCACCAGCTTTGTGCTGCTGGAGTGATCCATGAGTGGGCCCCTGAAAGGGCAGAGTCCAGGTGGGAACAGTGTGCTCAGGCAAGCAGGCAGCACCTCCTATGGTCTCTCTGCCCTGGTTGGGAACTGGAGTGATAGAGTGGAGAAGCAGGCAGCTTCAGGTGGTCTTCACCATGAAGTCAACAGTGAAAGCCCAGTCACCAGAAGAACTGTATCAAGGCCCCATGGCTAGCGTTAAGTGTTGTGGTTGGGGATGAGCAGAGGTGCCCTGCTGGGGAAGGGAAGTTCAGGCAGCCCAGGACAGTGGCTTCCCTTTGCCTTTCAGCTGCTGTATGTTGCCGGGAAACTTCTAGGTCAGAGGCTATTAAACAGCTGATGAAGATGACCTTCTATGGGCACTTCGTAGCCGGCAAGGACCAGGAGTCTATCAAGCCCTTGATCCGGCACAACAGGGCCTTCAGCATTGGCACCATCCTGGACTATGGAGTGGAGGAGGACCTGGGCTCCAAAGAGGCTGAGCACAGGGAGATGGAGTAAGGCCTGCTTGGTATCTGCAGGCACTCTGATAATGACCCCAGAACACCCAGTGGGAGCAGCTGGGGCGTGTCCAGCTGCTGGGCTTCAACCTGAGCTGGGCGGAGGCCAAGGCTAGGAGAGCTTGGTCAGCCCAGATACTGATGACCCTCCTGGGTTCTGCCTGGAGTTCTTGCATTTTTGCTTCATGTGGATGACAACTCTGGGCTTTCATGGGAGGCTTGGTGTGTGTGAGGCCTGAGGAGGCTGAGCACAGAATAGCCCTTGCCCTTATCTAGCCCACTGCCTGGTGGGGCACAGGCACCAGCACATGAACCAAGCACTTTACAAAGAATGGTTGGTCTTGCATGGTCTCCCATGAACCAGGCACTGCTCCAAGAAGAGGAGGGCAACATGGTCTTGTTGTTCTGCCCTGATGCCCAGGAGGGTGGGTCAGGGTGGTACCAACCGCCCTCTACACTCACTGTCCAGTGAAGAGTCTCTGTTATCAGGTTAGTGGCCTCTAGGAGCAGACTCCAGGCTGGCCTGCCACACTGCTCCTGGCTTCACTTCCCTTCTCCACTGACACTGGGGCAAAGGCCAGGCCTTGGATGTTCCACACCTGCAGGGCAGGCTGGGGCCCCTCAAGGGTCAGGCAGTGGGACCTGCCTGTGGGTCAGGAATCCCTGCAGAAAAGAGGCTGTAGTGGAGCCTCCTCCATCAGGTTAGCAAACGTTTGTGTAAACAGCCAGGTAGCACAGAATCTCGGCCTTGGACCACACCTTCTCTGCCACAATGGCTTCATTCTGGCTTAGGAGGGCCACAGTAATTTCAATTTTATATAATTTTCTTGTGAGACAAAACATTATTCTTGTTTTGTTTTCTTATCAACGATTTTCTTAAAAATAGGGTCTTGCTTTGTTGCCCAGGCTGTAGTGCAGTGGTGTGTGGGTCACTGCAGCCTAAGCCTTCTGGGCTCAAGTGATCTTCTCATCTCAGCCTCCTAAGTAGCTGGGACCACAGGCATGCACCACCAGACCTGGATAATTTTTCATTTTTTTTTTTTCGTAAAGATGGGATCTCCCTATGTCTCCCTATGTATTTGGGTCTCCTGCACCCTGACCGCAGCTGGGCCTGACCCACCTGAGGCTCAGGACAGGCCCTCTGTGGACCTTGTCAGGCCTTGGTGTTTGCTCTGCCCCTCCCCAGGTGGCTGACCTGGGAAGGGGAGGGAAAGGCAGTCACATGAGGCCTCCAGCCCTGGGAATAGAATGTCAATGCCTTGCCTCAGCATGCAGGCTGCCGGCTGCCCAGAGAGGATTGGCCAGGAGAGCCCAGCCTCTGCCTTGTGATTGACTGTTTTGAAGGTTGGGTGCTCCAGTCCCTGTACCCCGCTGTGTTCCTAGCCGGCCCTGTGGGCCTCACAGCTGCAGCCTTTGCTGAGCTGCCTGTTGAATAACCAATGGCCTGTGTGTCCTCAGGAGTCTGGTGGGGACTTCATTTCACAATGGGGTTTTCCTCTCAGGCGCCTCTGGTATGAAAAGACTCCTTTCCCAGGGTGGTCCTGCCAGGCTTCCTCCCTACCCTGCAGGCTGAGTGTTTGGAAGTCGGCTGCCCTCTACTCTGCCAGGGGACTGTGCCCTTAGGAGCCTGAGTCCCTTGCCCTGCAAGGGCTGCACCTCTATTGCTGCTGGTGGCTGCTGTCTGCAGGGGTCCTGCTCCTGCTCTGGGAAGTGGATGGGGTTCTCTCCTGTCCTCACAGGGATGCATGGTGAGGACATCCACCCAGCTCTGCTGCTCTGTGCCTTCAGAGGGGCCTGAGCCTTGGGGGTAGAGCTGGGCTTACAAGCGCTGGTCTGATGTCCACACGGCAGCATGGCCTGCCTGGACAGGAGTGACCAGTCACACAGACCCTCGTTCAGGGAACTGGTTAGAGATCTGCCTTCCTAACCTACCTTCCTGTCACAAGGCCCATGGGCTCTGCTCTAGGGAGAGATGCTGAGGTCTCTGCCCCAAATTAAGGCCATGTGGGTGGTGCTGGCCTAACCCTGAGGCCCAGGGAGGGTGGAGGCATCTGAGAGCATAGCAAAGCGAGTCCCAGCAGTGCTCCCAAGAAAGAAGGAGGAGGTGGGAGCTGGAAGTGCAAGAGGGCGGTGCCCACCCAGAGAGGGGTGGGACCATGCTTCCCAGAGGCCAGGGCCCACCCGACCCCAGGAGAGGAGTTCCAGGGGGCCCCCAAGCAGGCTGAGGGCTTGGGAATGGGGCAGGGTCCAAGGCATCTTCCTGATGATTAGGCTGTGAGGGGACACTCCAGTGGGTGGATGAAGGCATCGGTCTGGCTATGCAGGCCCAGGGCTGGCTGGAGGCAGGGTCTGGGCCTTGGTTCCCAGGCTGGGGCAGCTCACTTGGGATGTGTGTGCAGTGTGTGTCCTGAGCAAGTGGCTGGGGTGAGGGGCTGGGGAGGTGGGCAGGGGCTGGGGGAGCTGGAGAGGTGGGTACAGGTAGAAAGGGGCTTGCTGGGCTTCCCTCCAGGGGAGAGCTGGATAAGGGTGGGTTGTGGACCCCCATGCTCTGCTTGTTTCAAACAGGCATCACTTCAACAGGGACAGCACCCAGAACTGAGCTCGATAGAGGCCAAGGGGGTGGTCAGGTTCTTCCTGCTGTCTCTGAAGACGCCTTCTTGCTTATCCTCCTCTGCCCCATGTCCTCTTGTTGCTCTTCCCTCCTCTGTGTCCCAGGTTGTGGCCACATGTGCAAGCACGTGCCCTTCCACAGACTGTGCCCTAGGTGTGATGAAGGGTGGGGCTGGGATAGCATGAGGTAGGTCCTGGCTTTAAGGAGGCATTGTGATGTGGTCCCCACCTGATCAGGACCCCACATCCACCAGTTCACCGTTCATCCTCTAACATCGGGTCACTGCCAGTGCCACGTGCCCCCCTCTTCCCTGTGGGAGCGGCCTTAGCATAGACAATGGGTCCCCCTTGGGGATGGCTTTTGACTGGCTGTACCTGAGCCTTGAGTGAAGGCCCTGGGGCTGACCTCATGACTGGCCTTAAGGTGCCTAAGCCAGGGGCCCAGGAGCTCCCTGTCCCAGGCAGGGGGTCATGAGCTGCCTGCCTGTTCCCTAGTCACACGGTGACATTCCACCCTCTTCGGTTACTTCTCTTTGTCAGCACAAGGCAGTCAGAGCATATCTGCCTGCCAGCTCCCATCCCTGGGCTATAGCTTCAGGGGTGCTAGCAGCATGTGGGGAGTCCCTGGCCCATATGGGGCTGCCCAGGAGTGGGTGGGAAGGAAGGCCTCCTGGTGGGAGCTCCTGGCCCAGGGCTTGCTCCTTGAACAGCTAGGTGGAAAGTGGGCACCTCACACCCCTTGACATGGAGGCCTCTCTGATGCAGCTCACCGACCACTGCTCTGCCTTTACTCCTCCCAGGACTTGAGGGGTACCCTGTCCTTTCCTTTGAGTGTGGGTAAAGCTGCCCCCATGGGTCCAAACACCTCTGGGGAGCCTCAGGGAGGCTGTGGATCCTGTCATCCATGCAGCCGAGCTCTCTCCATGGCCACTGACTTCATCAGGCTTTGAATACAAAGTCAGATAACCCACAGAGCTGCTCCTGGGGCCAGGGAGATTATGGTCACTTTGTCACAGTAGATTTAACAGCCACAGCAACTCTTGTTAGCCCGAATGACACAGCACTGAAACCAAGTGCCAGAAAGCAGATTGTGGCCATGAGGAGGAGAAAGAGGGTGTTCACAGTGGCTCTGGCAGAGGTGTGGGGCTAGTGGGGAGCGGAGCCAGGTACCCTAAAGGAGGGAGGGGCCAGCGGGCATGGGTGTGCTGGCCAGGCATGGATGGAGAGGCACCTGCAGGAAGGACAGGGGCTTGGCTGAGCAGCGTGTGGCCAGCCTCGTTGGGGGCAGCCTGCATCCTGGCCTCACTGGTCTCGACGTGTCTAAGCCAGGGGCTCAGGACTTTTGGCATTACTAGGAAGTGATGGGAACCTGCGGTGGGGTGGTGGTAAACAAGATGAGATGGTAAGATCTGCTTTCAATTTAAAGAAATTTTTCTGGTTGTTGCTTGGGAAAGAAGTGCCAGGGGCAAGAATGCTACAGGAGGACTGGCCTAGAGGACAGGGTGGGACTGCAGGGCCGGCTGTGCAGGGCCAGGAGCTTGTACTTGCATCAGTGGTGCCTAGAGACCCTATCTCTGGGGCAGAGGCCTGAGGAAGAGGGCCTCGCTGGGATTTGGGGACCTCTGTGTGCTTGTGCCTTCCCGCCTCCGTTCCTCTCAGCCCTGACTGGCTCTGTCTCGGAACCAGGAATGCTCCTGTACTTGCGGCCAGCCCTGGGCTGTTCAGAGAACTCAGGCATATCCTTTGGATTTCTCCACCCACAAGGAGCTCCAGGCTCCTGAGACCTTAGGACACAACAGCCCATAAACTGCTGCCCCTCCCTAGCCCAGGTGTTCCACCCCAGGATAGGGTGGGGCCAAGGCCTGCCCTTGGAGCCTGCCCTCCCCTGGGGTTGTGGTGAGGCCCTCCAGGCAGCCTCAGTGGGAACTTGCCTGTCATCTGTGGCCTAGGTGCTGTGACTCTGACCTTTGCCCTCCCCTTCCTTCCCACAGGTTCTGCACCTCAGCTGCAGAGAGGGATGGCAGTGGTGAGTGAGAGGCCTCCTTGCATAAACAGATGCCCTCCCTACCCTGCACACCCCCTGGTGGCTCAGGAGTGTCTAGGCTGGAACACAAGTTGGTACCTGGGTTCCTATGTCCAGGGCACCTGCGCTGTTGCTCTGGGCTCTGACATACTCACAAGCATCTGAAGAGAGATGCCCTACTTCTTTTTTACAGCCTCCTGGTGGACCCAGGCCTTTGTAAGGAGGCTTTGCCACAGGGACACAGCACTCCAGGTGGAAGAGCCTGGTGCAGAGAGGAGGGTGGGCTTGGGGATGGGAGTTATGGGGCAGTGCAGTGCCGGGGCCAAGCTGGCAAGGCCACTGCCCTTGGAGCCCTCCTGAGGGCAGGGGCTCAGACGTTGGCATGTGGGTTCTGGGGTGGGTGATTGGAGCTGTGCCTAGGCCATGCATTCACCATTCCAGGCACGAA
>NW_016108246.1:32823-41791 GCF_001604975.1 Cebus imitator
TGAGGGGCCCTGCTGCCTCCAAGATGGTACCTCCTGCCCCCGCCCAAGCTCCCTGTTCCCTGACCCTGCCTCATGCTCCCCACCCTTCTCCCTGGCTGAGGATCAGGACCAGGAGCTGCAGGAACTTGGTCCATGTCAGCTGTGGAGCCACCCTTAGCCCAGGGTGGAGATTCCGTTCAGGGAGTTGGTGCCACACCATCTGCCTGTGAACCCCTCCCTGACCCCGACTCTGGGAACCAGAGGCGGGGGGAGCAGCTGCTTCCAGGGCTAGAGAAGCCAGAGGTCACCAAGGCCCAGTGTCCTTCAGTGTTAGAGATACACCTGACCCTGCATAGCCTCATGCTGGCTCCAGCAGCCCTCCGTCAGGGCAGCGGGTCCCATGCTTGTTGTGTTCTTTTTTTTTCCCCAAATGAAATTGGGTTTTGCTCTGTCGCCCACGCTAGAGTGCAGTGGTGTGATCATAGCTCACTGCAGCCTAGACCTCCTGGGCTCAAGCCATGCTCTTACCTCAGCGTCTTGAGTTGCTGGGTCTACAGGTGCATGCTGCCACACCTGGCTATTTTTTTTTTTTTTTTAAATTTTTGTAAGGAGGTTTCATGGATGGGCATGGTGGTTCATGCCCGTAAACCCAGCACTTTGGGTGGTTGAAGTGTGTGGACTGCCTGAGACCAGCCCAGGCAACATGGTGAAACCCTGTCTCTACTAAAATACAAAAAATAAGCCGGGTGTGGTGGTATGTGCCTGTAATCCCAGCTACTCCTGGTGCTAAGACAGGAGAATCGCTTGAACCTGGGAGGCAGAGGTTGCAGTGAGCCGAGATAGCACCACTGCACTCCAGCCTGGGCAACAGAGCGAGACTCCATCTCAAAAAAGAAAAAAAAGATGAGGTCTCAATATGTTGCCCTGGGTGGCCTGGAGCTCCTGGGCTCAAGTGATCACCCTGCCTTGGCCTCCCAAAGTGCTGTGTTTATAGGCGCACACTACCACACCCAGCTAATTTTCATGTTTTTTAGTAGAGATGGTGTTTCGCTGTGTTGTCCAGGCTGGTCTCAAACTCCTGGGCTCAAGCGAACCTTCCACTTCGGCCTCCCAAAGTGCTGGGATTACAGGTGCATGCCACTGCACCTGGCCTTTCTGAGCAGTGCCTGGAAGCCGCCTCCTGACTGGGGCTAGGGTCAGAGTGGCCAGCTGAATGCTGGGCCATCAGGGTGAGGGGTGTCTTCTCCTTGCCCATTTCCTGTTCTGCCGGGGCAGATGGAAGGAGAAGGCCCTGCAGAAGCAGATGCTCCTTTGGGGTGGTGTTAAACATGATGAGATGGTAAGAGCTGCGTTCACTTTAAAGGAGTATGTCTGGTGTTGCTTGGAAAGAAGTGTCAGGGGCAAGAATGCTGCAGAAGGGCTGGCCTGGAGGACAGGGTGGGACTGCAGAGCCAGCTGCCCGGGGGCAGGAACCTGTACTTGATCAGAGCTTCCTGGGAGAGCCCGGCTCTGGGGTGGAGTTCTGAGCAAGAGGGCCCTGCTTAGCTATGCTTGGTGTTTCTGGGTCCTGTGACTCACGTGCGAGCAGCCTGTGGTGCTGGTGTCACGGGGGGAAACTGAGGCAGGAACCCCATGGAGCTGCTCGGCAGGGGACAGGCAGTTCTTGTCCTGTCCCCTGCCGAGCTGTCCCACACCTGCATGGCAAACACAAACCCCGCCACGGAGCCTCCTCCTATCTGCACAGGGCCTCCAGAGCGCCATGTGTGAGGCCTTCACGGGCGGGGTGGGGTGGGGCCAAGAGCCTGCTGCGGGCTGGCCAGGCCGCAGCCCTCCCTATCCCACCCTGCGCTGCCTCTGTGTACCTCTCAGGGCCCTCAAGGCTTTTCCTGTGGCTTCTGACAGGTGCAGCCAACGACGACGACTTCTAAGCCATTAAGCTCACGGCACTGGGGAGACCCCAGTTTCTGGTAAGGGCTGTAACCTTTCAACTGTAGAGTCTGGCACTGGGAGAGTCCTCAGGCAGCTGTGGGCATCCACTAAAAATGCAGGTGCCCATGCCATAGAGGCCTGAGCTGGCCACAGGGGCTGTGTGGGGGATTGGGGCAGGCACGGGGTGTGTGCAGATGGCATTCAGGCCTGCATTTGCAGCTGCAGTTCTCAGACAGGCCGACCAAATGGAGATGCTTCTTTCACCAAATGGCTGCAAAGCAAGGGCAAATGGGCCTGGATGCCATGGTCACCAAGCTGGAGGTGGCAGTGCTGTAGGTGGGACAGCCCCCTCCCTTGTCCTTTCCTGGGGCTTGTGAGGGCATGAGCACTGTGGGGGCCCACAGTGGGGGATGACAGGTACTGGTCTGAGGTGGTTTTAGAAACTCATCCAGGGCATGGGGCTCACTTCAAAGCTCCTGGGGTTGGCCTGTGGAGGAAGAGGAGGTCTGAGGGACTGTGAACAAATAGAGGAGATGTTGGCAGGAGAGCTGGGGAGCCAGCCCGGCAGGGAGTGGGCGTGCATTAGCATCAGGGCGGGAATAGACCTGTCTATGCAGTAGAAAGAAACCAGAAATGGATCCCGTTCTCGCCAACAATAAATAAAGCCAAAAATGCCACCAGAGGCCAGTGAGTTGGGGGAAGGATAAAATGTGAGTGGATCGGACTGATCCAGGCCTTCTCACTTCTCAAGGAAAGCGTCACAAAGATGGGCATCACATCCAGGGCTGAGATTGAGGACTGGTTCATGGCAGAGACCCTGGGAGTGTCTTGCTGAGAACAGCCCCCAGGCTGAGAGGACATGACCATCAGCCATGGTTCCAGCAGAGCCCCAGTGGTGTCTTCCGGTATTGGCTGCACTGCCTGAGAGGGTGGGCCTTGGGGATGACAGTGCTGAAGCACTGCTTTTCACACAGCAGGAGTTGACGGCCTTAGGAGTCCCGGAGGCTGGGGCTGGGCTGGGCAGGATAGACATAGGACCAGCAGAGACCCCAGAGAGGGCTCCTTCTAGAATTATCTGGGTCTAGAGCAAGGTGTCACTCTCAGCCTTCCCTGGAGCTCACGCTGGCAGGTGAAGGGTCACAGCCCCACATACCATCCTGTGGGCCAGGGACTGGGACCAAGGTCACAGGACCCCCAGTTGAAGTGAGGAGGTGATGAGGTGGTGCATCAGTGAGCCATCCCCTCATGCACTGCCAGCCTTGCCCACTGTGTCCGCCTCTGGCCTGGCTGCCTCTGCTCAGCCTCTCCACAAGCTCAAAACAGCCCTAGGGTACTCAGTGTTTTCATAGCCACCTAGATAACAGGACTGTTTGTGTTTTTGTTTTAAATTTTTTAAATGAATGTATTTTTCATAGAGACCCGGTCTCACCATGTTGCCCAGGCTGGTTTCAAACTCCTGCGGTCAAGGGATCTGCCCACTATAGCCTCTCAAAGTGCTGGGATTACAATTTTGAGCCACTGCATGCCACTGGTTTGAGATTTTTAAACAGATAACAATATTTACATTTTATCTGTCTTTTGAAAATGCACACTGAGGTGGGTTTTGTGGTGGTTGGTGAATGGACTGGTTTGGGCCCGGATCCTCCACCGGACCCTAGCACCCACAGGTGGGGTCACCGACTTTGCTGATGCACCTCCTCCCACAGCATCGTGGACCTGCAGGACTGGAACAGCCTCATCAACATCAGGACCAAGCTCTCCAAGCACCTGATGGTCCCTAACGCACAGGTAACACCTCCGCTCCTCTGTGAGGCCCAGCTCAGCAGAGTGCTGGGCTAAGAAGGGAACTCAGCGTGCTCCAAGTGTCTCCTGTTGCCCACCCAGGGAATGTAATATAACCAAGGTCACTGCACACTATGGCCCTACAGAGCCCCTATGGTCCAGGGAGAAGAAGACAAACCCACTAATGTCCACATAAGGCATGGTGGGACAGAGACCCATGCAGAGCCTTAAGGTACCACAAGAAGAGGGTGTCTGGGGGCTTTCCCCAAGATGCATCAGGTCACCCCAAACTTCAGAGGCCTGAGATGGCAACAGTCACTCTGCTTCTCCCTCATGGTTCTGGGGTTGACACGACTCGGGGAGGCAGTCCTCCTTTGGGGTTTCCTGGGTGGCAGTACTCACAGAGTGGTGGGCCTGGGTCCTGGTGGAGGTGCCCATTTACATGTCTGAAAGTTGGTGCTGGCTGTGGCTTGGGCTTTCTCTCAACATGGCAGCTGGGTTATAAAGGTTGGTGTCCCCTGAGATGTGAGAGCCAGGCAGAAACTGGGTTACCTTTTCCTGCATCACCTCAGGAGTCACATGGTATTTTTCTGCCAAGTTCTGTTTGTTAGAAGCATGTCACCAGGCCAGCCTGTATGCTGGGGGGAGAGGAATGAGACTTCTCCGCCTGTGGGAGAGTGCCCAGGAACTGGCAGACTGCTTGAAAGAACAACCTAAGCAGGGATTGGAAGAAAGAACAGAATCACCTTCAGAAGACACTCTGCAGAGGCAGCTTTCCATCAGACATCTAGCCCTGGTTCACTAAGGGCCCAGCCTCAAACTTAGAGCTCCCGACCCAGAGCCTTGGGGTGCAGTGTGTACAGTGCGACCTTGCACCAAGGCCACCAGCTGTTGGAGACATTAGCATGGTGTAGCAAGGGATCAAGAGGTACTGTTTGTGCCCAGTGAGACAAGGCTGCTGGGGCCAGCAAAGGGGTGAGCGGTAGGCCCTGTGCTGCAGGGACCCTGTGGGATGGGTCCCCATGGCCTCTGAGCACCAGCTCCTTGAAGGCCTCATCCTGGAGGGTGCCCTGGTCTCTGGCCATGTGTGAGTGAGTGCTGCACAGCCGTCCTGTCTGCCTGTAGCCAGGGGTTCTTCCTCCTGGGCCCTCTCCCTGATCTGGATGGAACCCTTCTGTTTGATGATTGGGTGATCAGTGTTCACTTCCTCAGGGTCACATAGTAGCTGCAGGGGCCCTCCCACAATGGTGGGGCCTCAGTGGGAACTGGGGAGGCTGTTAGAGTACACGCTTTGGGGTGCAGGCCTGGACTGAGCCTGGGGCCCAGGGGCATGGGCACGGGCACTGAGCTCCGTTGTGGTGCCACTAGGCACCACATAGGGCAGTACACTAGCTGGGTTGGGGTTTCCAGGACATTGTGTTGCTGTGTCCTACTGGCCCTCCCTCCTGGCCCTGCTTGGAGGCGCTGAGAGGATTCCTGTGGGCCAGGAACAGTGAGAGAGGTTTAGCCTAGGCCTTGGGGTGGCACTTTCCAGCCCTTGCTGTGGCCTGTGTGCTGCGCTCCCAGACAGGACTGCTGGAGCCCCTGCTGTCCTGGTTTACTGAGGAGGAGCAGCTGCAGATGACGAGGATGCTGCAGCGGATGGGTGTCCTGGCCAATGTGAGCCGCCCTGCTCAGGCAGAGGGCTGGGGCCCTGGGGCCCTGGGACTCATGCAGAGGAGGACACCTGCCTCACTTGAGCAAAAGCTGCTCCCCCTCCCCCTCCCCTTGTGCCTCTCAGAAAGCCACAGAGGCAGGTGTGCAGCTACTGGTGGACACTGAGCAGACCTACTTCCAGCTGGCCATCAGCTGCCTGATGCTAGAGATGCAGCGCAGGTTCAACGTGGAGAAGCCACTCATCTTCAACACGCACCAGTGCTACCTCAAGGTCAGCTCCCACCCAGCCTCTGCCTGCCTGGGGGCTTGGAGGCCGGCCACAGGAGGGGCTCCTCTCATCTGAGCTCCGTGGTATTTGCCTGGTTCCATGCTGAGCACCTGCCAGGGAGCTCATGGGATGGAAGAGAGAGTGGGCCATGCCCCCAAGGGGCTGTTGGGTTCTTCTGCAGCACAGCTTACCCAGGGTGGACCCCAGGGTCCAGGAAAGAGGCCCTTGGGTGGTGGCCATGGCCAGGCCTGCAGAGGAGGTTGAGGCCGGGGTGACTGCCTCAGAGTAGGAAGAAAGGCCACTGATGATGCCTGCTGCCTGCAGCCCCTCCTCTTCTCAGAATCAGCCAAGAGTATTTAATGGGCAAGAGGAGGACAACAATCTTTATGAGGATCCACTAGATGTGCCCGACACCCCCAACTTGGAAGGCTTCACATGACCATTTCCTCAAGCTTGTTTTCAATTGAGCACCCCTCTTTGGGCCCTTGCTGAAATGACTCACCTAGGATGTTGCATGAATTCAGGGAGCCCAGGAGTGCTTCAAGTCAGGACCCCCAGCCCAGCCTGAGGACTCCGAGCTGCTTAGGGACGTTAGCAGGTCCAGAGCTCTCAGGGGTGAGCCGGGTGCCCAGAGGACACAAGATGGCATGGGGAGGTGTCCAGGCAGGAGCCTGCAGTATACACCCCTCCCACGGTCGGCCTGGGAATCTAGAGCATGTGATGGCTACTGGTGCCTGGGCTGCCCCCACAGGGCTGTCCACCAGCCACACAGGATGCTGCAGATGTCCCCACCGCCATTTCTCCTGGGGAAAGAGGTTGGAGGCCCATCCTCAACCACATCTGCTCCAGGTGCCCTGAGCTGCACCACCCCAGGCAGCTGCTGCCTGGCTCTGGTGACTGTACCTGGGGGCACATGGGCCCAGGAAGGCCCCATCCTGCTGTCACTTGGGCTTGCCCAGGCTCCCTGCGACTTTTGGCCCTGGTCCCACAGGATGCCTATGACAGTGTGACCCTGGACATGGAGCTGGTTCACCGTGAGGGCTGGCGTTTTAGGGCCAAGCTGGTGTGGGGTGCATATATGACCCAGAAGCGAGCCCATGTGGCAGAGATCGGCTATGAGGACCCCATCAACCCCACATATGAGGTCACCAACACCATGTACCATAGGTCCGCAGCTCTCCCGCAACTCCGTCTTCCAAGGGCAGGGTGCCAAGAAACCGGGACTGAGGGAGGGGCTTGGAGAAGCTGCTGGGGCTGACCCTGTCCCACCCTGCTGGAGCCATAAGCCCCCAGCTGGAGTGGCAGCCACATGTGACCCGAGGTCAGAACTGATATTTCCTCTGCTTTTGTGTTATGTATTGCTTTTTCAAAAACATTAAGGTTATTCTTTTAGAAATATAAAAAAGCCTATTAAAGCAAAATCAGCCACCGTTCCCTGAGCCAGCTCCTACAGACACTTAGATCCAGAGCTGTGCACGAGCGCCCGGCTCCCCTGCCCCGCAGGCTCAGCCTGTGCTTTTCAGTTTCCACAGCGGGATCGCCCATCAGCTGCTCTGCACCTCCTTTTACTCTCTAGTTCTCTTGGTGATCTTTTCATGTAGCACAGGCCGAGTGACCATGGGCTTTTCCTTAGAGGTCAGTGTGCATGTTGCGAATGCAAAGATCCCAAGTGTCTCTTGGTTGGCATGTTGTGCCACAGTGTACACATCTGGAGCATTGTTGTTTGCGTTGTACAGTGTGTCCTCTGCCCAATGCGTTTTTTATTTCGCATTCCATCTGGGTCCCCTTGTGTGGGCTTGCAGAGCGGCACTTTTAACTGCCAGCATGGGGTGCCCAGGGCTGTGTCCAGCGTCTTTGATCTTACTGGTTTTCAGACTGGTTGTTGTCATAGGGACTCGCTGGACATACTGTCACCATCTGTAGTACACATGGGCTGTCAGGGGTTCTGTGTCAGAGGATGCAGCTGTCCTAGGTTCCCAGAAATGGAATTGCTGGGTCAGGGAAAATGTATGCATGGTCAGGCCTGCTGAGTGTCCTCTCTGCAGGAGGGCCATACTGCTTGGGCGTCCCGGTGCCCTGGGATGCCCAACCCCACTGTGGCCTACGGACCTGCTTCCTTTTAATTTCCTTGCAGGGCCAACGGTACACTGCAGGACTCCTCCCCAGAAGCAAAGCTGTGTTGTCATGAGGCTCATGGGCATGACTGGCCTGGTCCTGAGTCATGGCACATTAGATGCAGAGATGCTGCTCCCCAATTCTGAGTGAATTATCTGCCCCAGACATCGTTCAGTTGTTCTTGGTTGCTGGTCTTTCTTTTTCCTGAGGTGCTGGGAGGGGCAGATGCTGCTCCCAATTCTCCTGATGCTGTGGGCACCCTTGGAAAGAGCCGGCTCACTGGATGGCCCTGGGCCTGGCCTTGGCATCCTCCATGTGCATCTGGTAATGAGAGGCACAGGCAACCACAGGCCTGGAACTGGGCTCACATGGCACTCTCCACAGGTGCCTGGACTACGTTTTGGAGGAGCTGAAGCACAACGCAAAGGCCAAGGTGATGGTGGCCACCCACAATGAGGACTCAGTGTGCTTCACGATGAGCAGGTAGGTGTGCCTTACCCTGCTCTGTCACCCCACCCAGAGCTAGGTGTGCCCCACCCTGCACTGTCACCCCACCCCGAGCTGTTGGCTCCTCTGGTTGGGGAGAATTGGCATCAGTGCAGAGCTCAGGGTGGGCAGAGCAACCTGCTGGGTGCAGTTGGGCATTTGTGGGGTAGGTTAGTGAAATGGGCTGGAGGGCAGCTTCAGTGACCCACAGGCCTGGGCCTGCTGCTTTTCTGAACATTGTACCGTGAGAGTGCAAAGGCCCTTTGCAGTTACTTTGGTTTTTAAAAGTAACATTTTGTTATTATTACTAGTTTTTGAGACAGAATGTTGCTCTGTCACATACGCTGGAGTGCAGTTGCGTGGTCTCAGCTCACTGTAATCTCTGCTTCCCAAGTTCAAGCAATTCTTCATGCCTCAGCCTTCCAAGTAGCTGGGATTACAGGTGTGTGTCATCACACCTGGCCAATTTTTTGTATTTTTAGCAGAGACAGAGTTTCACCATGTTGGCCAGGCTGGTCTCAAACTCCTGGCCTCAAGTGATCCTCCCTTCTCGGCCTCCCAAAGTGCTGGGATTACATGTGTGAGCCACTGTACCCAGCCTTTTAGAAACTGACTTACTAAAGTTCCAAATCAAAAAATTAAATTTCATTAGGGGATTCACATGGCTCTGGAAAGGTACAAATGCAGTATTGGAATCCAGTCCCTCAGGAGGCCTCCAGAGCACTGCCTCATTTATAAGCAATTCCCTTCACA
>NW_016108246.1:41993-46382 GCF_001604975.1 Cebus imitator
ATTCTCCTGCCTTAGTCTCCCTAGTAGCTGGAATTACAGGTGCATGCCACCACACCTAGCTACTTTTTATATTTTTAGTAAAGATGGGGTTTCACCATGTTGGTCAGGCTGGTCTCGATCTCCTGATCTCAAGTGATCCACCTGCCTCAGCCTCCCAAAGTGCTGGGATTATAGGCATGAGCCACTGTGCCTGGCCACTCCCTTAACATTTTCAGTACATCTGAAATGTAACAGTTTGTTTTCTCTTTAAATGTTTGTCCTGAGGAGCACAACTTTGGTAGAATTCTAACAAGTCAATACAGAAGTTAGGTGAAGTCAGTTTTTGGATATTCCAGTACCGTCACTTTGGTCTTACCTCATGCCTTAGCCCAAGCTATGCCCACAGTGGGGTCCTAGATTCCCCTCCCCTCCCAGATTTCGCCTTTCCAGGGATGGGACCCCCAGAACCCTCAGGGGCCTGGGCAGCAGCCTCGCTAGCTCTCGCCTTCCTAGAAGCTGAGCAGGGGCTCTACTCCACAGCAGGGCAGGCTGCCCCAGATCCAGGGCTTGAGGCACAAGGGGACTCCCCAAGTAGCTGTGAAGCCGCAGGGCCAGGGATGCGGCCAATAGGACACGTCCTGGCACTGCTCGGGGAGCTGACTCACAGCTCAGAAATCATTCAGTGATGTCCACACTTGGCCTCTGTTCATGACGCTGCTGCTTTTTCATGGCCTGAAATTGCAGCACACCCCCTTTTGTGCCCCGATCCCCTGCTAATTGTGATAGATGTATTGGTGATGGGACAGACTCACTTTCTCCACACACACAAGCCTGATGGCCAGCAGTGCCTAGCACTCGGGAACTTACCATCAGGACTCCCAGCCTCTGCTTGGACTCTCAATGCTGGTGGACTCACAGTCTGACTAGGCATATCACCATCCAACTCTCAAAGGACAGCCTGTCCTCAGCAGGGCTTCCTCCCCTGTGACCCCACCCAGGACCTGTCTGTCCTTACTATTTTGCTGTGGCAGTGGCTCCCCCACTGGACACCAATACCACACTCACAACCCTGCCTGAGAGGGTTAAACCCTGCAGGCTTCAGCTCTGTGCCCCTGCTGTGGGTGGCTGGGGAGCTCTGGCTAGCTGGGGGAAGTGGTTCTAGACTATGGTGGCTGCTCTGTCCTATGCCGGGCCCAGACCACCACATCACCCACCCTCAAACAACCCCGGGCAGCTCTAGCCAAGGAACAAACCAGCCCCAAACTTAGAGGCTGAAACAGAGGCATGTTCGATGGGCCAGGGGCAGGCTGGATCAGCTGGTGCTTCTGCTGCTGGCCGTGCCTGTGTCCCTCCTACACCTATGATCAGCTGGGGCCAGTGGGGCATAATAACCTCATTCACGGCCGGGGCAGTAAAGGAGACTGTGTCCTGTATCCAGTGTCCCACAGGCCAGCCCAGGCTTGACCGTGTGGTGGGCTCAGGCTTCCAGAAGTTCTGGATAGGGCAAGCCTCTGCTTGTGTCACTTCTGCTACCTCCCTGTTGGCCAAAGTGCCTCATGAGGCCAAGGCCAGATGCCAGGTGGAGTGAGCTGCTGCCCTAAGCTGGGAGGAGCGCAGTCACATGGCAGAGGCTGTGCACACCAGCAGGGGAGGGGGCTGCCAGCAGTGGCAGCCTGGCTCTAGGGTTCATGTCTTCGGGTTGAGGAAGGCACAAGCTGGAGATCAGGGCAATGTGGCAGAGGTGGGTGCCTGCTTTAGCTGGGTGGTCCCAACACCGGAACCCAGCCCAGGGATGGAGGGAAAGGGCCTATGGCTTATGGGTACTCTGGGAGCTTGAGCTGGGGTGGGTTGGGGGAGGGAGTGGGAAGCACAGCACAGGCCCTGCCAGTCACCTGGGTGATGTGTGAGGAGCAGGTGGAACTTGTCCCAGAGTGGGGGCCCCAGTGCTGTGCAGACCAGCTATGCCGGGATACCTGGATATAGGAAGCTGGAGATGAAACTTGAGAACTGTCACTACATGGATATTTCAAACCATGAGAATTTTTGTAAAACCCTGTAAGGGGTGGTGTCAGGACAGAGTTGAGGGCCCCCAACCCTATCTGAGCAGTGTCACATCTGTAATTTAGAATTTTTTTGTACCTATGTTAAAAGATAAAATGAATTTCAGTAATACATTTTAAGTAGCCCAAAATATACAAAATATTGCCACTTCAAGTTGTATTCAAGTTGCTTTTAGAAAAGTGATGTGGCATTTTTGCATTATTTTACTACAAAATCTCCTAAATCCTGTGACTATTTGATACTTGTAACACATCTCAATTCAGAGCAGCCACCTTCCAAGAACTCGGGGGCTGGTGGCAGCCATGTGGGACAGAGCAGCTGTGGGGATGGGGCAGAGGAGTGCAAGGGCAGGGGCCGGAGCCCAGTCACCTCGCAGAACCCCAGAAGGACTTGAGGGAGGGATGGCAGGAGAGCCAAGGAGCTTCCCTGCCCCGTGGAGCAGGCTGCTGGGTGGGTCAGGGCCTCAGGAAGGGCTGCACTTCCAAGAATGGAGGTGGAGGAGAGGTGGGGGTGGGGCTGGCAGGAAGAGGGCCTTGCTGGCTAAGGGCTGAGCCTCCCCAGGGAGAAGAGTAGGGCAACCCAGCAGAGTCCTGCTGGGAAGAGGACTCATTGGACAGAGCCCATACCCCAGCCCCACCTCACAGGCGATGAAGTCTGGAGAGTATAGATGGTGGACTTGGGGTGGCAGGACAGACTCAGAGCTGGGACAGGGACCCTGTACCGGGGGCAGTGTCCTGGAACTGGCCCTCAGCTCCTGGCTTCACCTGCACAGGATGGAGTAGCTGTAGCTGTGCCTGCACCCTGCAGGCCACCAGGTGTACTTTGGCCAGCTGCTAGGCATGTGTGATGACATCAGTTTCCTGCTGGGTGAGTGGGGCCCTCCCTGGTATGGTGCGGTGGGGTGCTGGGCCTGGGCCTCATGGCACATCTCTCCCCCATGCACGCCAGGCCAGCTACCCCGTGTCCAAGTATGTTCTCTATGGCCCGGTGATGGACGTGCTGCCCTACCCATTCCGCCACACCCTGGAGAACAGCAGCCTCATGAAGGGTGCTTGTCTGGAGTGGCAGCTGCTATGGCTGGAGCTCTTGCAGTGGCTTCAAACTGGCAGCTTCTTCCATCACCCTGCCTAGCACCCGAGAGCCCACCCTTGGCCTCCAGGCAACCCAGCTGTGGCCTCCAGGGACCCTCACCCCTCCAGGCCATCACCACAGCTGCAGCCAACCCCATCCTCACACAGATTCACCTTTTTTCACCCCACACTTCAGAGCTACAGGATGTGGGCCAGGTACCTCCCAGTCCCACCCAGGGTGTGGGTCAAACCTGATACCTGCCTGGGAAAGCCGCTGGGAACTCTCCTCGGATGTGTGGGCCCAAGCCCCTACCTCCATGACCCACATGTCCTTGGACCAGGAGGATTGTCTGCCTTCTGCCAGGGGCAGCCCACAGAGCTCGAGCCCCTTGGGGAGCAGTAGCCAGGCTGGGGAGGCCTGCCTGGTCAATAAACCACTGTTCTTGCAGCTGAGAGCCCTGTTCCCACACAGGGTCAGCTCTGGACAGCAAGAGGGAGGGGCTCAGACAGGGTCCCAGAACTCTCAGCCCAGACTCTGGCCTCCAGCATCATCTGTTCCTGGAGGCTAGGCCCTGTGCAGACCTTGTCACCCAGGGTGCTGGACACCCCCAACCCTGACTCTACAACTCAGGATCCAGCAGGGCCCCTGGGCTCAGGGCAGCATGAAGGGGACTCATGCAGATGCAGAGACCAAGCTCCCCAGGTGGGCCTGATACCCCCTCCCCCTGGGGCTCCTCCTGAGACCATTCCCTGGCATCCTGAGTCCTCCACACTCCCCGCCCCCCACTGCAACTATGACCTGCATCAGGCTCCTCCTAGTGGTTCCCACAGGACACTGACCAGGCTGCAGCAGGTACACACTCAGCCCCCTGCCTTCTCCCACACTCTCTAGCCCCCAGCCCCACGAAGCAGGCTGGATGTGGTCCTCAGGCCCTGGGGCTTGGGTGGAGTCCCCATGCAGATGGTAGTGACAGCATCCTGGGACCAGGGCTGGGACAGGAAAGGCCTGGAGGCTCCCAGTCTCCATGCAGGGGGAGGGATGGTGGGCTGGGCACACAGCCCAGGAAGGGACCCCCAGGCAGGGTCCTCTGCTGCAGCAGAGGTGGGGGCCCTACTAGGGCCCTGGTTATGGCAGAACCCACAGCTGTCACACAAGCCACATGCAGGCCACACTGAGGCATCTTTATGTCTCTGAGTCACACAGAGCTTGGGCCTCGGAGCCTCTTCTGCTTGGGGGCTGCAGCTGCCAAGGGAGTGGCTGAGACCAGAACAAGCACTC
>NW_016108246.1:46524-72143 GCF_001604975.1 Cebus imitator
CCTGAGGCAGACAGTGGCAGGCTGGGCCCACCTCCCCTTTATGAGTCCATCCTAGCATTTGGCAGAAAGTCCCAGATGAAGGTGGGGGACAGGCAGGGTCCACCTGGCCTCTCCTCAGCAGGGAGACCCCTGCAGGCAGCTGCGAAGGCAGTGGCCAAAGGTCAAGAAGATGAACTCTGCCCAGCCTTCTGCTGCCTGTGGCTATGTTGGGACAGGACTGCCTTCCTTGTCACACTGGGCAGCAGGAGGCTGCCAGCAACCTCCCAGTCCCAGGGATGCCTTCCTTGCCTGGGAGCACCTCTGCTGCAGCTTCCGGATGAACTCCAGCAGGTTCATCTGCAGCATCAGCTCCTGGGATACAGAGGGGCCCTACGAGCATCAGAGTGACCCAGGCCCCTTTCACCCCAGCCTAGAGGTGCCAGGCAGTGAGCCCATGGGGCAACCATCCTGTGAAGCCAGTCATGGCCTGCCAGTAAGGGGTGGAATCTGGGCCTCTGCCCCCAGCAGGGCTGCTCAGAATGGCATGTAGGAGGAGAGCAGAAGAGGGCCATGTGGGCCTGGGGAGGGTGGGCAGTGCCCCATGGTTGGCTGGCTCACCCTCCTGCAGGGAGTGGGCCCAGCCTCTGTGCTGGGAACAGCACAGAAATCCTTTCTGGAGTCTCAGTCCTTCCACTTCACCCCTATACCGTAAGCCTGGATTCCCAGGGACCAGTGGTGAAACCTCAGATGGAATGGGGTCTTCAGGGCTCAGGGGCACTCAGGCTAGGGCAGAGCAGGTCCAGGCACTGACCTGCAGGTTGGTGGTCACTTAGAAGCCAGCCACCTCTGCCTTCTCCAGTGTGCTCTGCTGGTCAGCCACCTTGCGGTTCAGCTCCAGGATGATCTTCCCGTCCATCGCCCGCTGCTCCTCACGGATCAGGTGCTCCACCACCTTCTGTGGGTGGGGGAGGGTGAGGGCAGCTCAAACACAAGTGTCTGCTGCCGTCCCCAGTAGCACCAGCTCTGACACCACTGATGCATCCTTACCACACCCAGGCCTCTCCTTGGCCAGCCAAACCCTGAAGTGGGGCTTCAAGGGGCTTCCACGAATGGCCCGACTTGGGGCTGCCTTGGGACTGCACACGCATCTCTGCAGGCACCCACTGCCCCATGGCTTGTTGGTTAAATGCCAGTCTCCAGCTGTCCCTGTGCTCCCTGGGAGAAGGATGGGCCCCTTCCTGGCTGGCTCCATCACCTCACCCCCGAGGCCACCTGCTCTGCAGAGGCCCCAATGCACAAGGAGCTGCTATCCAGGTGAGCACTGGTGGGCCTTCACCCTCCACCCAGCCCCAGCACACCTGGTGGGACTCACTAGGCCTCCAGTGGCCCATTCAGGCCCAGGGTAGCCACCCATACCTGAGCCCCCTGCACCCCTTAGCTCAGCCCAGTCAGCAGAGCCAGGTGGTACCCACAGGAGAGCTGGGCTGGCCACCCTGCCTGTGCCCCCAGTACCTCTAGTTCTTGCTGCTGAGCCAACTGGAGCACAGGCAGGTTGTGGGGCCAGCAGGCCTGCTGAGCTTCCTGGTGCTTCTGCCTCAGTGCCTGCCTGAGCACTAGAAGGATGAGAGCCCATCAGCAGGTGGTGGGACTCGACAGCAGCCCTCACCCATGGGCACCTGCCCTGCCCCGAGCAGAGCAGCCAAGCCAAAGAGGTATCTGCACTGGGGAGGACGCCAAGCTCCTCCATCCTCCCAGGCCCACTGTCACCCAGGGCCGGGCCCTCCTCTGGCAGCAAGTCTCCAGGGGACTCCAGAAGGTGCAGGGCACTGAAAGAGGGTGGGGTGGGGAAGGCTAGGTGACGCCAGAGCTGCAGTCCCAGACCCAGGGCAACTGGAGGCGGTGGGAGGGAGGGAGGCTGCAGTCTGAGGGCTTCAGGCCTCACATGGCTACAGGCCAGCAGTGCTGTGTGTGCTCTGCCCCATCATCCATGGGACATGTACTCAAGTGTCGGAGACCACCTCAGGCAAAGGCATGAGAAAGGATCCAAGAGATAAAGAAACAGGACACTGAAGAACTGGTGAAGAGCGTCTGGACTGGGCCTGACTGTGGGGCCTCTGCATACCAGGAGTGTGGTTGGCCCCTCCACCCTCAGTGCTGCCCTTCAGGGTGGGCAGCTCCCTCCCCCATTTGCAGCTCCCAGCCCCCCACAGCACCTGAGGGAGAGGGGTGGGCACAGACCTGGGAGGCCCAAGTTTGGGATGAACCTGGGGTGCCAAGAGGCTCTGGGCCAAGGAGTCTGTGTGGCTCTGAGGGGCTCACCTTCGGCCACCAAGCAAAGCTCCATGGTCCCTGCTAAACTGTGCATAAACACAGATGAGCGAAAACTGTCTAGTCTGAAGGGAATGTACAGACGAAGTGATCACGGGACACAAAGAAACCACCATGGCGAAAGGGAACATGTAGCACCCGGCAGCTAGCACCAGTGACCAGTAAGTGCCAAATGGCTACAGCTCCCCAGGAAGCTTTCAACATTCCTGGGCTGAATATCTTGGTCTCCAGGAATGCTGAAGACTCTTGGTGAACTGCTAAGCTGTTATGTGTATGTATTTAGGGATATCAAGAGCTATGGCAAAATGCTAACCATTGAACTTCTGGTGGAGAGCACAAGGGTATGCACTATACTATCTTTTCAGCTTTTCTAAATGTTTGAACTTTAAGAACTTTGGTAAAAATAAAACAGCATAGGTGGAAATCTGATGGTGCAGGGGGACCTCACCCTGTGTAATTTGCAGGAAAGGGCTCCTAAGCCCACCAAGCATGCGGCTCAAGTGGGAAACTGTTCGGGTTTGGAAGGGTGTCAAAAGGGACAGTGCTTAGGAATTTGATGTGCAACTGGTATGAGACCCTACGAGGCGTGAGAGGAAACTAACCCTGAAGAGCGCTGCACAGCTGTCAACAGACCTTCAACTACTGAGGGGCAACGCAGTTAGCGCCAGGCCAACCAAGCACCGAGGCCTAGGGCCATCCTGCTTGGAATGGGGTGGGGCACAGGAAAGCCCGAGCAGGCAGTTTTTGCTAAGAAGGGGGGCTGCACAACTGAAAACAAAACTGTTTGGACCCACTGGTCACCAAAAAGGCGCTCGGTCTCTGCGCCTTTGATTTTGTCAATCTAAGGGACCTCTTCCGAACACTCCCAAGGAAGGAGCCGATCTGCACAGATATCAAGAGCAGCCAGGACCCTCCAACCCGGAGGAGGAGGCGCCTCATCCCGCTGCCCCGGCTCACCTCGGTGCTCGTTCTGTAGGCGCAGGCGCTGGTTTTACAGGCTCTTTTAGGTGATGTGCTGGATCTCCAGTAGCCCCTGCACGATTTCGAACATGGTGTCGTCGAGAAGCGCCAGGGCCAAGTCGCTGAGCGTGGTGCAGGACAGGCGCTGCTGGCAGTTGCTGCGGGCAGGGGGTGCAAGGTGAGCGCCTGCGGGACTCAGGCTGGCTTGGCAGGCCGCCGCCCGCCCCGCCTGTGTACCTGGGCAACTCCTTCACCAGGCTCTGCAGCGCCCACAGCAGCTGGTAGTGTCGCTCTTGCTGCCGGGTACTGTCCGCCACCTCCTCCAAGGCGCCCGCTTAGCGTTCCATGACCTGGGTGTCCGCTAGTCACCTGCTTCAGCGACGCACGCCCCGCCCCTTTTACGACAGTTTCGAGCACAGCGTGCCCGCCCGCCCCTCCCTCCCCGCCGCGCGCCCCGCCCCCTGCTTCATTCAGAAGGAGGCGTGCCCAGCCCCCTCCGCGGAGGCTCTAAGGAGGGTTTCGCTCTGCCAGTGCTTGCACCTGCGTGCTCCCTGCACGACCTTACAGGTGGGACTCGTATCCCACAGAATCCCACAGGCCCTCGCTGAGTCAGTGCGGGCTGAGGTCCGGGCTCCGAGCCGGTGCGTCTGTGACGTCCAGGTCACTGGCCTTCCCCTGGAGGGAGGGGTCTCGGGCCAGGGCCCACAGGACCTGGGCCTAAGGCACCGTCCGGGGCGAGCAGTGGCGCCTCCGGGGATGAGACTGACAGGACCACCCTAGAGCCTCTGGGCCAGAACAGTCGGAGGCGCAGTCCCCATCTGGGGCTGCTGTGGTCGCCCGGGGCTGCCAGGCCTCCAGCCCGAACTGTCGACACAGACTGCTCCCTCCCGGCTACTCGGGCCAGCTGCTGGGCCGGGGCTGGTGGGGGTTCTGGTGTTTGGGGCTGAACCAGCAACGAACAGGCTTCAACAGGAGGGGTTCGGGTGGAGGAACGGCTCCAGCAAACGCCCTGCCAGAGCTGGGTCAGGTCGATGGGCATGAGGACCAGTGTGGCCAAGCTGCGGAAGCCAGCCAGGGCGGGATAGAAGGGCAGGGGGTGTGCATTGCAGAGGCTGCTGGGGGCTTGTCCAGAGAGCACCAGGGGACACGAAAGTGCTTGGGGACACAGAAATGATCAGGCTTGCACTTCAGCAGGCACTCTTTAGCTGCCTGTGTGGTGGCTGGGCTCTTTGAGATGACGCTGCTTTGACTGGGTCAGAAATTATGATCGATTTCCAGAGAGAACATTGGTTAGTGATTGGCTGTGGGAGGGAGGGGGCGTTGAGCCAACTGGGGTCCCCCTGAAGTGCCAGCGTGGTCTCTGTTTTTCCCCAGGATCTGTTTCCTCAGTCCTGGCAGGATTCGCTCCCCTGTACTCTGTCTTTTTGATCCCTTCCAGCCAGAAACCAGAAGTGAATAAAGTGCCAACAAGCAGTCAGGCCACTGCTACTGCCGTGGAGGGTGGGCCACAACCCAGAACTGGTCATGCGCTGGGCACCCTGCCCTCCAGGCCCCTCAGAGTGGCAGGAGCTGGAGGTGGGACAGCTTGTGGGAGCTGAGCCTGCAGCGAGTGGTAAGAGCCAGCTGGGGCTGAGCCTGGTCACACTGTCCCCTCCCCCAGAAGTCGTGGGTGGGATAAGCAGCTGGGTGAAGATGCCTGCCTGAAGATTTTCACCAGTGTTCCTGACCTCAGTCCCCCAGTCCATGCAGGGCGTGTGTGAGGACTGGGGCCTAAACAGGGCAGCCCCACGTGATAATGATTTATGCTGCGGCCGGCTGGGCACCCCTGTCGTGAGCTCCTCCTGGTTCTGCCAGGTGAGTTGGAGGCTGTGAGCCACAGCAGGAGCAGGCCAGGCCTGGGTTTGGACACCTGCTCCTCTGCCTTGTCCAGCCACTGATGTAGGAAGGTCCCTTCTCCCACCCTTGGTGCAACTTCCGACCTGAACCAGCTTCCCCAGCCCCCCGAGCCCAGCAACAGCACTCCCCTAATGTGGATGTCAACCTAAAGAAAGAAATGGAACCACAATCCATATAGAGAGTTTGTCTGGGCCAAGGCTAAGAGAGCTGCCAAGGCTAAGAGAGCTGCCCAGGACGCCAAGGTGCCCTGGGAGTGCTCCATTCAGCCTTATTACCAGGAAGTGTTTCAAGACCGAAGGGGACAAGGAGTGGGCTGACATGAAGTCAGCAGGAATTCTGACTGCTTTCCAGAGAGAACCTTAGCGATGGGCTAGACAGTGATGAACGGCAGGGTAAGAGTTACGGGGTCCAACATGTGGCTTTTTATATCGACTGGTGTAAGCATGGAACCCACAGAGCAAGTGGCTTCACGAGGTCTTTAGCTCAAGTGGGAGTTAGATGTGACTGCTGTCTCATTCCAGTGCCTCTCTGGGCCTGATAACTAAAGAGAGCTCAAATTCCTCAGATAAAAAGTTCCTTTTCTTTTTCATGGACATAAGCAATGGGTCACTCAGGTATGGGGACTCCTGGGCCATCTCTGGGTCTTCAGGGAGGGCCTGGTCTGGAAGGAGGGGTCTCATCCCCTAGAGCCCCAGGGATGGGTGTGTAGGAATGGGGACACTGGTGCACAGACATGCGTGTCCCCTGTGTGTGTGGACACAGTGGGCCCCATGGCTCTTCATGTCAGGTGGTATCCACCGAAGGCCTTTGCTCTGAGGCCACTGTCCACCTCCACTTGGCCTCCCAAGTCTTCCCGGCTGGCTGGTGACAGCTTGGGTTAGTGTGGGGTGGCTGGTGTGTGTTGGGGGCTGCAGGTCCCTGGTCTGTGACACAGGTATGTCTAGGCAAGCACACCTAGCCTGTGCTTTAAAGGGACGAGCACCTGTGTGTGTGTGTGTGTGTGTGTGTGTGTGTGCGCATGCGTGTATGCACGTGTGGCAAAAGGCTTTGCTGCATGGCTTTTGTGTGGGTCTGTCTTTGAGTGTCACATGTGCCTTTCTGTGTTTCTCTGTGAGTTTTCCTGTGTCAGGTTGGGTGTCTGTTGTGTGGGAGGAAAAATAGCTCTGCTGTGGGGCCTGGAGCCATTGCAGGATCACCAGCAACCATACAGAGGTGTGCACAGCAGCTGACCTAAGCCTGCTCCTCCCAGAACATCAGGCTGCACCCAGGCCCCACTCACTCCCTCTGTCTCCTGAGACTGTTCCTTACTGCCTGCCTCACTGGCCCTAGTAAGTGGGAGGCTCCCTGCCCCACCCGCACAACAGAGCTGCAGAAGAGGGCACCACCCACCTGCAGTGAGGAGGGGCTCCTCTGCAGTGGGTGTCCTGAAACACATGCTCTCTGACCCCTTTTGTTTCGGTGCTGTCCTTTTTAGTGTGTGGCATGAGGATGGCAGGGAGCTGCCACCTCAGGCTTCTCTTGTTTTAACTCTGTGAGTAATCAGCTCTGAATGAGAGGGGCTCATTGTGTCTTTATTGTCAAATCAGACAGGCCTTGGCCTTGGCGTGTCTTGTGCGTGCTTGGCAAATGTGTTGCCCACGGGGGCAGTGGAGGTCCAGCACCCTTTTAGAAGACAGCGCCTTGTGGACCAGTTACAAGTGGCAGTGCCTGGGCACAGCTCTCACCTAGGTGGTGTGGAATGGGAGGAGGGCGGGGCCTCCCACTGCCCCACCAGCAAGATGGGCAGTGCGGCCAGCTCCTCAGATCTGAGAACGTTTGCTCTGTGTTGATAAAATGTTGTGTTGGGTGGCAAGATTAGGACTGAGTTAGTGCTTGTTACCATCAGCAGTGTTTGTTGAGTCAAAGCAAATAGCCACTTACAATTGAGTGGGCTGAGTGTAGTGACTCACACCTGTAATCCCAGCAATTTGGAAGGCCAAGGTGGGCAGATGGCTTGAGGCCAGGAGTTCAAGACTAGAGTGAGAGCTTTTCTCTACAAAAATTTTTTAAAAAATTAGCTGGTGTAGGCTGGGCATGGGGGCTCATGCCTGTAATCCCAGCACTTTGGGAGGCTGAGGCTAGTGGATCACGAGGTCAAGAGATTGAGACCATCCTGGTCAACATGGTGAAACCTTATCTCTACTAAAAAATACAAAAATAGCTGGTGTTAGATACCTATAGACCCAGCTATTTGGGAGGCTGAGGCAGGAGAATTGCTTGGACCCAGGAGGCGGAGGTTGCAGTGAGCTGAGATGGCGCCACTGCACCCCAGCCTAGCAACAGAGCAAGACTCCATCTCAAAAAAAATATTAGCTGGTGTAGTCGCATGTGCCTGAAGTCCCAGCTACTTGGGAGGCTGAGGTGGGATCACTTGAGCCCGGGATGTCCAGGCTGCAGTGATCTGAGATTGCACCACTGCATTCCAGCCTGGGCAACAGAGCAAGAACCAAATAATAAGTAAGTAAGTAAGTAAATTTGTTCTTCCACCCATCCATCCACCCACCCCAGAGTGCATCAACCCACTCTGCTGCTGCGTTGCTCCTCCCTCACCAACAGAATTCCCTGTTTCCAGCCAGGAGATGATGGTCCACAGCCACTGATAGAGTGGTGCCTCGTTAAAACTCTTTGGTTTGTGTTTCCACACAAAAGTGCTTAATTGCATTTGGGCAAAAAACTTGCAGTGAAGAGAGAAAAAGAGATGAAAGCAATCTGTGAGGGAGGCTCAGACCGATGTGTGGCGTGTGCTGTTGTGTGAGTGTGATGGGTGTGTTGGTTTGCACTGTTGATGCTCATGAAGTGAGGATGTGTGGAGTGCTGACTATACATGGTGCCTCTGCTGGATGACTGAGTAGAGGTCCTGAAACCATGCTGGTGGACTCACAGCCCTGAGTCCCTCAGGCACTCAGAGAGCAACCTGTGTCTTTTAGAGAGTAAAGAACTTTAGGCTCCTCACACCAAAGCTGCAAGTCCTATAAAAGCAGGTATGTTTGTTTTGCAGAAAAGAGGCCACATGCCATGGGCCTTTGCCCTGCATGCTTCAGACAGATCCGTGCCGTTGGGCCTTTCATGTCCTCTCCTGGAGATTGACCTGGTTATAGTGCTCTTTGGAAAAATGACAGGTGAGACCTTGCATGCCAGCCAGCCAGGTGGGAAGCAGAGCCCTGGTGGCGGCATGGGCCTGGTTGTTGAAGTGTTTGGTGATGAGGGGCCAAGGGGTCTTTGTTGTGCCAGAGACCCCCAATTGGTCACACTGATGGCTAGTTAGAGATAATGCAGGGGAGACCCTGGAAGTGCAGGAAAGCAGTCCACGCTCAAGAGTTGCTGCTCAGCCTCTGCACCACGGGAGAGTGAGATTGCTCCTTCTGACTGGAGGGTGTGAACATGGAGAGAATTCTCCCTAGACTCCAAGGGCAGTCAGTAATACATGCAGCTTCTGAGGTCTGCACTTAGAGCCAATGGGAGGAGGAATGTTGCCAACGGGCTTGGGCAAAAGCCCAGTGAGACTCTAGGGGGCTGCTCCTCTGGCTGGCACACACTGGGGCCCTTCAGTCTGTGGGATGAGAAGGGGTAAATGTCACTCAGTTGCCCAATGGCCACCACCATGACCCAAGCCGGCCAGGCCATGACCAATGTGCCAGTGAAGTAAGCATGAGGAAAAACTTACAATGACCCACCAGACTTGTGCAAAGGGTCTTCACCTCCACAAGGGAACACTGGCCTGCCCAGATTTGTTTCCTCATCTGCTTAGTGCCATGGGCAATGTGAGGGGCAGCTGTATCTTCCCAGGCCACTATAACCCCAGCCTGGGTTCAGATTGGAAAACACGCATACGTAGGTGATGAGATGTCACTGTGTGTGTCTTTGGGCTCCATAACCAAGGACCACAGATTGAGGGCAATACCAGGAGTAGATTTTCTTACAGTTCTGGAGGCCAGAGGTCTCAGATTGAGTTCTGTAAACCAAAAATAAAATTCTAAGACCCCTTCTCTTGGCTGAAGTAAGCCTGAAAAACTAGTTCAGGCAGTGACCAGAAGCAGTAGGGGGTGGGCTCCCTTTTGGAATTCAGGAAAAGCTGACCAGCATTAACATCAATATAGACCTTGAGTCTGATAAGAAACATTTACAATCCACTCTCTGAAGCCTGCTACCTGGTGGCGTCATCTGCATCAAACTTTGCTCTCCAAAATCCTTTATTGTGGTAACCCAGGCATTCTTTTCTATTGATTCCAGGTCTTCAGATAACTTAACTTTCAACCAATTGCCAATCAAAGCCTTCAAATCTACATATGACCTGAAAGTCCCCTGCTTTGAGTTGCTCTGCCCTTCCAGACAGAGCCAGTAGTAAATCTTACTGTACTGATTGATGTCCCCTGTCTCCCTAAAAAATATAAAAGCAAGCTGTGCCCCAGGTGTCACCAGCACCTGCTAAGGCTGTGTCATGGGTGTGTCCTTAACCTGGCACAGTGAACTTTCTAGATGAATGAGACCTGTCTCAGATGCCTTTGGGCTCCCAGTTCCTTCTGAGGGCTGCAAGTGAAGGGTCTGTTCTCTGACTCTCCTTGACTCATCAATGGCTGACATCTCCCTGTGACTTCACAATGTCTTCCCTCTGTGTGTCTTGTTTAACTCTTTTAAATGTAATATGGCTGACATTTTTCTTTTAGTTGGCCAAAGAACAATGCGCGAATTGGAAGCCTCCGGAGCCAGAGTAGGCTCAGTGACTCCCACACAGGCATGTGGTGAAAGAAGCTTTATGGACAGAAAAAGGAAAGTGACCCACAGAAAACAGAAGTGAGGGGCAGAAACAGGCAGATTGGCCACGGCTTGGCATTTGCCTCATTTCAACACAGTTTGAACAGTGGGCCACATTTAAGTGGCCAAAACTCAGTGATTGGCACAAAAGTAGGCTAGAGTCTGTTAACAATTCCATTTATGTTATAGTTTACAATGTACAGAGAAACTTTTAGGCTGAACTTAAAATACATAAGGAGGTAGTTTTAGGCTAAACTTGATTTAACAGTCTGTTTCCACATTTCTTCTGATAAAGACACTAGTTATAGAGTGGGATTAGGGTTCACCCCATTGACCCTGAGGTCATTTAACTTAATCACCTCTGTAAAGAACCTGTCTCCAAACACAGTCGCCTCCTGAGATAACTGGAGATTAGGACTTCAAAATATGAATTGGAAGGGGAGACAAAATGGAACCCATGGCAGTCACGGGGTGAGATGGATAAGTGTGTTCCATCAGCACCTCCAGGCTGCTGGGGACATGCAGTCTTCTCTTGGCCAGAGTCAGCCTTTGGGAAATCTTCAGTTCCTGGCAACAAGCTCGTAGCATGGAAGACTAGACCTAGGCTAAAGGAAATGCCCTTCTGTGTAGGCAGAGAAAAGACCACGATGGAAGATTCTGACAAGGCTGGAGGACCCTGTAGGCCTGGCTGTGACAGCAGGGTATCCCCAAAGACATCGATGATCTGCCCACAGAGGAGGTTCTCTCCCTCCCAAGCCATGGAAGGACCACACATGTAAAGATTCCCATCTCAGCCAGGTGTGGCGGCTCATGTCTGTAATCCCAGCACTTGGGAGGCCGAGGCTAGTGGACCCCCACAGGTTAGGAGTTTGAGACCAGCCAGGCCAACACGGTGAAACCTGGACAGGTGTGGTGGCTCACGCCTGTAATACCAGCACTTTGGGAGGCCAAGGTGGGTAGATCATGATGTCAAGAGATCGAGACCATCCTGGCCAACGTGGTGAAACCCCATCTCTACTAAAAATACAAAATTTAGCTGGGCATGGTGGCATGCATCTATAGTTCCAGCTACTTGGGAGTCTGAGGCAGGAGACTGGCTTGAACCCAAGGCAGAGGTTGCAGTGAGCTGAGTTGGCACTACTGCACTCCAGCCTGGCGACAGAGTGAGACTGTCTCAAAAAAAAAAAAAAAAAAAACCGTCTCTGCTAAAAATATAAAAATTAGCCAGGCATGGCAGTGTGCACCTGTAATCCCAGCTACTCAGGAGGCTGAGGCAGGAGAATTGCTTGAATTCAGGAGACAGAGGTTGCAGTGAGCAGAGATTGTGCCATTGCACTCCAGCCAGGGTGACAAGAGCAAAACTCTGTCTCAAAAAAATAATAAAGAAATAAAGGTAAAGATCCCCATCTCCCTTGCTGTTTCCTGGGCATGACCTGTTTCCTCCATTCCTGGAGGCCCTGGACACCTCCCGAAGGCCTGTGCTGCTCTGACTGGCGTCTGTACATCCGGCACCTTTACACCTCCCTCCCCAGGCTTGAGAACCAAGAGGGTGGATGTGGAAATGGCAGTCTGAGGGCAAGAGAAAATATGTCCAGCTCCAGTAGTGACGTGGGGAAAAGGGAAGTGAATTCTCCTTCCCCAGCCTTTGTTTCACTCAGGCCTTCAGTGGATTGGGTGATGCCTGTCACACTGGGGAGGACCATGTGCCTTGCCCACTGCCTCACATGCTAAATGCACCTGGAAATGCCCAGCCAGGATGGTCGACATAAAATTAACCACCACAGGACCATGGGGGTTGATGAACAATCTCTGAGCTCGCTAGAGAGAAACCTCTAGCAAACAAAGAGGAGGCACCGATACTCCAATTGCAATTCGCTTGCTCAAGTATTGTCCGCAGCTCACGCTTCACCTGGGGCCATTGCTCAGCTTATTGCATAAGATCTTTTAAAAGGCAGCCACTGTTGCGTGGCCACTCAGTCAACAAGCCTAGAGACCACCCAGCAGGCCGTGTGTGTGGCCTTTGTGCTCAGCCAGGGCTTGCCCATGCACTGGCCATGCACCACACCTGGTGTGGGAGGGGGTTTCTCCCATCAGCCCTGCCAAGTAAAGCCTTTGTTATTGCCTGTGGTCAGGACTGGCAAATCACTCACAAGAGCCAGACTCAATTGTGACACTGTGTGACATGTGGCATCACAAATAGCCAAAACCAGGGACACATACCGAAGACACATTATGCCGCTATGTAACATGTGCAATTGTGAAAGTAGACAAAATGTAAACGCTGTTGGGACCTCCTAGACACTTTGGGCCTTGAGAGAGCTGTGACTGGTCTGAGCCGTGTAGCGATAGATGCAACTTCAGCCTCCTAGATCATAAAGTGTCCCTTCCTCATTGTCCACATTCTGACCAGGAGAAAACAGAGACCAGGCCTCCCCTTCTAGTTGCTGATCTGGGTCATAGATTAACTGTGTCCTTTATTGTCCTGTACCTAACTCAGACTAGATGGTGTAAAAGACCCCACACCTTTTACATCTTCATCGTGGAAGGTTAAATATGCCTTTCTCAAAAAGAATACTGCGTTGATGAATCAGATTACTGTAACTGTGTGCTAGCCTTGTGGGGAGTATGTTGAAACCCTGCTAAGCTTCCCAAACCTTATATATGTAAACAAGCCCCAAATCTTCTCCACTTTGGAGCACTGAATTGCACTCTTTGGAATCAGTGTTTCTGATGGCTGTTGACAAGGTTTGTGCTCAAACTCCCCATTTAACCATATTCCCTGAAACTTGTTATTTAAGGTTGACAATATCATATGGCAGCCAGGAGATGGCCTGCAGATGTGAGTCACACGTCACTGGATGACTCATTTTTATTTTTTTATTTTTGAGACAGGGTCTGGCTTTGTTGCCCAGGTTGGAGTGCAGTAGCACAATCTTGGCTCACTGCAGCCTCTGCTTCCTGGGCTCAAGCCATCCTCTCACCTCAGCCACCTGAGTAGCTGGGAATGCAGACACACACCACCACACCTGGCTAATTTTTGTGTTTTTAGTAGAGACAGGTTTTCACCATGTTGCTCAGGCTGGTCTCAAACTCCAGAGCTCAAGCAATTTACCTACCTCAGACTCCCGAAGTGTGAAGATTACAGGCATGAGCCACCATGATTGGCCCACTGTATGTCTTATGATATTATATGTGACATTGTGACATTATGTGAGCATGTGAGTCAGGGATGTACCCTGTTCTCAGCTGCTGTATGCTATGATACACTGGCAGAATGCGATGAGAAATGTCTCCCACTCTCTCAGCTGTTGTATTATATTATACAAGGTGCAGTGACTAAGTGTGTCTGCTCTGTGTCCTCATCCTACATAGCCTTTGTTAGTGTGTGACAGAAGAGGCAGGGTGCAGGCCTGAGAAACATTAACCCTTAGGCAATAAGGGTGCCATGCATCAGCTGAGAGGGCAGGTAGACCTCAGTCACATATGTCACTGTGTAACTAAAAAATAAAATTAGCTGGGTGAGGTGGTGCACACCTGTGGTCCCAGCTACTCAGGAGGCTGAGGCAGGAGAATCACTTGAACCCAGGAGATGGAAGTTGTGGTGAGCTGAGATTGCACCACTGCACTCCAGCCTGGGGGACAGAGTGAGACACTGTCTCAAAAAATAAAATAAAATAAAATAATGTAGGACAACCAAGAGAGGGACTCAGGCTCACCTTACTCTATGTCACATATGATATAGAACACTTCAGGGGGGCACATACTTGTCACTTTGTATCATGATGTCATATATGATAGCCAATGATAAGGGGGAGGCCGCCCTGTTCACACCATGTCACTACATCACTTATAGACATCAAGGAGCCCAGACCTCAGTTGCATTATGTCACTATGGCACATACAATGTCATCCAACAACTGATAGAAGGGTTGCAGGCCTGATTCACAGTGCATGTGAGTCACAGATGTCACGACGTGATACAGCAGGTGAGAGGGGATAGTCATTACTCACCTTGGGTCACATTGTCACGTGATATCGTATGATAGAGGAGGATGCAGAACTGAGTTGCATTATGTCACTATTGTAACGTGATCGGTGATGGCTGATGGGGGTGAAGACCAAGGTCACATTTTGTACCTACATTAGATGAAATACACAACAGGCATGAGGGAGATGCAGACACAAATCACACTGTGTGCTGTGTCCCACATATGTGTTTGATTTCAGTGTTTAAGAGAGCTGCGTTACGGTGGCTCACGCCTGTAATCCTAGCACTTTGGGAGGTTGAGGTGGGTGGATCACCTGAGGTCAAGAGTTCAAGACCAGCCTGGCCATCGTGGTGAAACCCCATCTTAAAAAATAATAATAAAATAAAAAAAAAGAGAGCTGGGTTCATGAATGAACACATTATGTTAACTGTATGAGCCACTGTGTTTAGCATCGTATAGTGTGTGTGGTGCATTGTTCATTGATACGTATTTGCTCTGTATTGAAGTGAGGTAGATGTATGAGTGATTGAGAATAATGCTACCTTGTGAAGCATTGCATTTAGAAACATGAGGTTCATGTGCTATCATCTTCTGTGATACATATTTAAATGTTAAGTTTAGCAGGTTTAACATGAGTGAATGAGCCTCGCATTATCTCTGAGAATCAATGTGTTTAGCAGGGTGTGGTTCATCTAATATAGTCTTCTTTAATACATATTCAGTATCTGTGTTTATTAGAAATAGGTTTGTGAGTGACAGCATAGCGATTTCCCTATGAAATCCTGTTTTAAGAAGTGTATGGTGCAGGTGTATTAAATGTAAATGTATTGATGAGCCAGATAAAAATACATTTCCTTAAAATAAAGTTACTTGTGTGTTAAATGTAAAAGGGTGCTAAAAAGACATTACGCAAACATTTACCTGCAGAAAGCTCTTGTGGTTATCTTGCTATTAGACCAATTAGTTTTAATAAAAATTATTGACATCAGGAAATGTGGGACATTGTATGTGTGTAAAATGAAATATTCAACAAGTACACATAACAATTATACAATACACATCAGTCCAGGAGTGGTGGCTGATGTTTGTAGTCCTAACACTTTGGGAGGCCAAGGTGGGTGGATTGCTTGAGCTTAGGAGTTCTAGACCAGCCTGGACATCACGGCAAAACTTCACTCTAAAAAGTAGAAAAAAAAATTTAGCCAGGTGTGGTGGCATGTGCCTGTAGTACCAGATACTTGAGAATCTGAGGTAGGAGGATCCCTTGAGCCTGGGAGATGGAGGCTGCAGTGGGCCAAGACAGTGCCACTGCACTCCAGCCAGGGTGACAGAGTGAAATCCTGTCCCCCAAAAAAGTCACACTTTTATTAACTGAGTGAATCAGCAGAAAAAAATTGCACATCAAAATATGTGACCAACCTGATTATCCAAATAGACTGACTGACACCAGGGGCCCAAATCTGAAGAGGAGTTGGCTAATAAATATGTTATTAAAATGACTGAATAAGTGGATGAAGAAATAAATGAGGCATTCATTATTTCTACCTGATATGAGGCTTCTCCTCTCTGTTCTGTGAGCAGGGTCGCTCCTGTGTCTATTTCTAGTCCTGTTCTGATCCTGTCCTCTCTCTCCCCAAGACTGAGCTGCATCTTCAGGGTGGCTTCCATACCCCCATTAGCAAGTGACTGACATGAGAAACCCTGCCTTCCAGTGCTGCTGTTCTCATCATGCTCTGGTTTGAATGTCTCCCTTCCAAAATGCATAGATTTGGATCGCTAATGTGATAGTACTAAGAGGTGGGCCTTGACAAGGTGATATAGTCTTGAGTATGGAGACCACATGATTGCGATCAGGGCCCTTCTACAAAAGCTGGAGAAACAGTGTGCTCTCTCTTCTTTCCACCATCTGCCATGTGAGGACACAGAAAGAAGACATTTCTCAGATGCCAGAGCCTTGATCCTGAACTTCCCAGCCTCAAAACCTGGGAGAAGATGAAGATCTGTTCTCTAGAAACCACCCTGTCTGGGATTTTGGTGGAGCTGCACGAAGTGGACTAAAATGTGCCTGTTTCCTACTTGATTTTACAAAAAGAAGCCAAAATGAATTTGCTTCTCTTCATATTGTTCTCTCACTCTCTCTCATCTTGCAATAACAGCAAATGAAGACAAAAACCACCCAATCAACCCAGCTGCAACCATCAGCCTCATCCCCATGCCTCCTTCACTTTTTGTCAAAGGCCACAGTCACCCATGGATTCCTTCTCAGCCTCATCCAGATCCCACAGGACAGCCCTCAGCTCCCCTGACACATCCTCACCTGCTCTGCTGCCTTCAGGCTCTTTGTTGAAAGTGGAACCAAAGATGTCTCTATAAAGCGTCCATTTCATCCATCCTGTCTCCTGTTTATACCTCTAACAAGCCCAGACAATTAACCAATCCATTCTCTATGGAAGGAGCTGCTCAGGCCTTTGCTTCCAGAGCCCCCTGCATTCTCCCCTCACTGCAGCCTCCTCACATTAAATGGTCCTCATTTTCCCTACATGCCCTTCTTTTAGTAACTCAGAAATCCTCATGGAAAAGCTATTTATCAATATCAGTAACTCAAGACAGTGTGAGTGTGTGATCCATAGATGCTGTGGATCGACTGGGGCCAGGCTCTCAGGGGACTCCACTCACATAATTTCCGCTGAGAGACTGTAATCTAACCAGTGAGGAGCAGGGGGCACTGTGGGTGTACCTCAGGGTCTGCACTGAGGGAATCCACAGCTGTGCCACCCCCGGAAACCCCGCAGGGCAGTGTACTCCTGCCCACAGAACTGTGGAATGTCCCAGCAGCTGCTTCCTCCTGACCCTTCCTATGGGGCCAACTCTGAGTCTCACATGTTAGTCCTCTCTGTACCAAGAACCAAGGTCAGATGGCAGCTGCTTCTCAGGGTGGGCCTGAGATCACCAGGGGGAGAAACAAAGGTGTGGGCACAGCCCCTCCCCTGTCAGGCCCATGAAGAAGATTAAAGCAGCCTCAGGTGAGAGTTGGGGCTGGCGTGTCAGCTGTGCCCACCATGGCATGGATATCTCTTCTCCGTGTGCTTCTCTCCCACTGCACAGGTGAGGACAGCTTTCTAGGACCTGGGGCAGCCTCCAGCCTGTGTCAGCCATCTCTGGCTTTGAACCCCAGGGAGTTTAACACTTAGCTCCACCAACAATGTGTCTGTGTTTGCAGGGTCCCTCTCCAGCCTGTGCTGACTCATCTTCCCTCTCTGCATCCCTGGGAGCATCTGCCAGACTCACCTCACCCTGAGCAGTGATGTCAATGTCGGTGGAAAAGTTGAATACTGGTGCCAGCAGAAGCCAGGAAGCAGTCCCCGGTATCTCCTGAGCTGTGCTCCTCAGAGTCAAATATAGCAGCAGGGCTCCGAAGTTTCCAGCTGCCTTTCCAGATCCAAAGATGCCTCAACTAGCTCAGACATTCTGCACATTTTTGGGCTGCAGCCTGAGGATGAGGCTATTACTGTGAACTAAAGCATGATGGCACTGATGTTTACACAGTGCTCCAGACCCTCAGGGAAGCAAGAAAAAAAACCTCTCCCCGCACTCCCAACCTGGTCCATTCACCTGCTGGTGGCTCTGATGAAGCCTAGGTCAGGAAGTGACTGTTGTTGTTCCATCTTCAACCAACACCTAATTTTCTTCAAACCAGTAAATCTCAAAATGTAACTTTTTATTCAGTTCAACTTTTACATTGCCAACATATACTTTATCATCATGTTTTCAGAGACAAAAATTATTTGATTAGAGATTTAAAAATTGACTGGGAGCAGTGGTACTACCCTCCTGCAGTACCCATTGAATTCTTTCCTTTCCTGGTAGGACCTTTACCAAGCCTGAGCCCTGCACCTCCCATTGCCTTGGGAACTGTGGGTGAGAGACAAGACACTGTGCCTCAGTTTCCTCACTTGTAAAAGGAGACATCACCTTCCTAGAGAGTTGTCTAAATGTTAGATTTGTAGACAATGCCTGGCACATCAGAGGCACTAAGTGACAACTGGGTGTCATGATTGTCACCAGTGCTGCTTCTGTGCTCACCTTTCTCATGGAGAGGAGGCCTAACAACGTCTTGTTTCCTCCTGTAGGCAGGGGCCAGCAGGTCCAGGATGAGATCCTGGAGCTCCTTCTCTTCATACAGCTTCCACACCAGCAAGGGGATAGACCTTTGCTGATGCCATTGGCCCTGCAGGAAAGGAAAGGATGCTGAGGGAGGGTCGGCCATACACCCACCCATGCCGGTTTGTCTTCAGGTCTCATGGAGGGTTTTTCAGAGCAGGTGGTGGCTTTGACAAGAGGATCCTCAAGTGTCCCTCGGCTCCCCAGCCAGAGGCCTGAGCAGCCAGCAGGAGACTGCCAGTGACAGTCATGTCAGAGGCTGAGAACGGAGGAGCAGAGGACCTGGGAAGGACCAGCTTTTGGTCACCAGTGTCTCAGGAGTCAACTGCCATAGCAGGCATACTCTGAGAGGCAGTGGCCACCCCTGGGAAAGTCAGGAACTCATCTGTGTTGGGCCCAGGCACACGAGGAGATTCTCCATTCTTCCCTACCCTGCCCCTGAGTGTGGGAGCCAGTCAAGCCCCTTTCCCACCCGAAGTATTTCAAAGCCACTGGACAACCCAGACTGGTCTGGCTGGCCCTAGGGAAGGGCTTGGAGTCAGCTCTGAGGCAGAAGACTTAACGTGTAGGCCAGTGTCTTATACACCAAAAAGAGCTGTGTCACTAAAGGTGATGGGAAGCCATAGGCTCTGGCCAAGGTGTCTTGAAGACACTTGGGGTCCCATGGGAAAGAGGGCTCCACATTGCACAGTTAAAATGCAGGTACTAGGAGAGGCACAGTGAGGCATGGCTCCTTCATAAACAGGCCCCACCTTGTTCCTCCCCGCTGAAGCTGCAAGCCTGGGTGGAAAGAGTCCAGCCCAGCCTGCAGAGCCTGTGGGGCAGTAAAGGGTGAGATATTCCAGGAAATGTGGGAGTCCTGCAGGGGAGATAAGCCAGAGGGGCGAGGAGGAAGCTTATCCCCTAGAGGGGCCTGGGTAGACACTGGCTTTAATTAAGGAGTTGATATTTTGTCCACCGTGGACTTCATTTGAATTAACTTTATTTTATTTTAGGTTTTGGAGTACATGTGAAGAACATGTAAGATTGTTGCATAGATACACACATGGCAGTGTGGTTTGCTGCCTTCCTCCCCATCACCTATATCTGGCATTCTTCCCATGTTATCCCTCCCCAACTCCCACCCCCGCTGTGCCTCCCCTAGTTCCCCCCCAACAGACCCCAGTGTGTGAGGATAGACTGGACAGGGAAAATGTGGCACATATACACCATGGAATGCTATGCAGACATAAAAAACAATGAGTCAGTTTTTTTTGTAGGGACATGGATGAACCTGTTATTCTCAGCAAACTGACACAAGAACAGAAATTCAAACACCACGTTATCACACATAGGCAGGTGTTGAACAATGAGAACACATGGACATAGAGAGGGGAGCATCACACATGGGGTCTGTGGGGGGGAACTAGGGGAGGGACAGAAGGGGGTGGGGAGATGGGGAGGGATAACATGGGGAGAAATGCCAGATATAGGTGATGGGGAGGAAGGCAGCAAACCACATTGCCATGTATGTATCTATGCAATAATCTTGCATGTTTTTCATATGTACCCCAAAACCTAAAATGCAATAAAATTATTTTAAAAAAGCAAAAAGAAATTTCGCTGTTTCCAAGGAAAAGACAAGGAAAAACAGCTGAAGCACAGGGTTTTGTCAACAGCAGAACAATGAGTGCATGCAAGGTGGAGCAAGACATTGTAAATTTTTTTAAAAAACCTTGAAAATGCACAATAGAAAGAGTAATCCATAATGTCAACTAACATATATGGTTAATAATGTGTAAACATTGATTCATTAACCATAAATGCACTATTCCAATATGTCAATTACAGGGGAAGTGGAGGAAAAGGCCACGTGCTAACTTCAGTATCTGTTCTATTTTTTTGTTAATGTAAAATTTATCCAAATAATAATATCTATTAATTAAAGAGTCATTTGACAACACTATTTTAGGGGCAGATCTATTGCAGCAAATGTTTAATAATCAGGAGCTTCAGATGTGTTTTGCTATTAAATGTCAACCAAAGCTGAGCTGTGAATGTATCTTTATGCAGTTGAAACACTAATGACAGAATAGTAAATTAAAATTTTCTAACATGAATAACAATATGGCTCAGCATTTTTATTATTTTAAATATTCAACTTTGGAACAAACCTGCAATCGTTATTCTTGAATCAACATAAGAGCTTAGTATCCACAGTGCCGTCAGCTCACCGTCTGCTGGTGCACCTGTGCTTGGTCGGGGGCCCTTTCTTGACTTGCTGCTGGTCTAGGCTGTATAGATTCTTGAAGGAGGAAAATGCTTTTCTTCTCAAATTCATCAGCTAAGATCCTGGGAAATGTACATGCAGTAAAGAGAGCTGCTGACATCTTGTTGGCAGAAGAGCAGAGGAAATGGACCATAATTGATGCAGAGCTCAAACAGTGGATCCCACTGCACAGACTCCCTGACAGCCTCTGAGCCAATGCTGGGCTTTCGGAAGATTTTGGGTTTTCATGTGCACTTGAAACACCTAAGAGAAAGGTTGTGTGGAAAATGCCTTTATGGAGATGAGATGGTCCAGAAAGGCAGCTTAGCAGAGTGACTGAGCATGGGGGCTGGGGCCTGAGGGCTTGGGCTCAGTCCCACTTAGAGCCACGAGAACCGGGGAACATCCTGCAACCCCTCAGCCTCCGGTTCTCTGCACTGCCATCTAAACACTTTAATAGGGCTGACTGGTTAGCATGATGAGGCCGAAGATCATTGAACAGAGCTAAAGCTTTAGAAAAAGTGGCTGATTCTTCAATGCTCCATGACCCCTCCATCATTAAATGCCTGAGCGAAGAAGCTACACACTTGATACTGGGTGACCAGAGAGGGGACATGGATGCTCCAGGGCAGGGGAGGGTGGAGGTTGGCTTTTCTTCATTTGCCTGTGTGGGAGGCTTTACAGCGCATGGACAGTACACGCGATCATCTCCTATGATCCCCACATCAGCCCTGAGGGTGGGCAGAGGAGGAGCTGTGGCCTGCGCTTCACAGTTGGAAGAAATTCTTTTAAAGGCAGTCATGCCACTCTCCAATCACCACACTGCTGTGTGATGCACCTGGGGCAGAAATGTAACTGAGGCCTTGGGGCCAGAGATGTCTTCACACTTGAGACTTCCAGATCATGCTCTAGACCCCCCAAAACATGAACTCCCCTGACTCTCAAGACATCCTGGCCCACGGTTTCTGTGGGAGGGCGGATGTCCTGGAATACGTGCCTGAGCCCAGAAAAGAGCTTGGATACAAGACCCAGCCTCTGTCTCTCCCTTTCCATCCCAGACCCCAAACAGGATGTGGTTTATCTCAAATGAAGCCCCTTGGAAGGATGAGAGTGATTCAAAACAGGGCAATCCTCTCATAGCAGCATTATAGTCAGCTGCCATGGGCTACACGTTTCTAATCATCAGTTGGCTACAAGGGACCCCTGCAGCCAACTGACCCCTAACTGTATTAGAAAGCAACATTCTAAACTGTCACAAGACTGCTTAGCTTCCTTCCACTTGGCCAACTCTGAGTGAGCAGTTAATGCCCTTTAACTGATAAGGGGCACCTGGGCTGGAGTGTCAGTGGTTTGAGGACTTCAGTTTATAAAGCTTCCCACCTGACTTAATATTGATCTGAGCCACTGTCTGTGCAGCTGGACTAAGGCCTGGTTGAGGATGGGCAGTGGCTGCACCAGCATACAGTGGACCTTTCTTCCTGTTCATTTCTTCCAAACCAAAGGTCAGTGTCTTCAGACTCCTATTTCATCCTGAGCCCTGCAGGGACAATGCAGAGTCCCTTCTCCTCTTAGAGGGAACTCCCCACAGCTATGGCCTGGAGACCCCACCCCAGGACTGTCCCTGAGGACCACCCAGGCCCTTCTTCCCTCTGTCACCAAATGTCCATTCCTTTAAACTGATGGCTCTGTCTCTTCTCACCACTCTCCCCAGCAGCATCCTAAACAGTAGGGATTTGGTCCTCATCCCACCACATTTATATCCACATTAAAACCCCAGCTTTTCCGTTATAAAACCAAAATGTGGCACATATGCACCATGGAATACTGTGCAGCCACAAAAAAAAGAGTGAGTTCATGTCCTTTGCAGGGACATAGATAAAGCTGGAAGCCGTCATCCTCACCAAACTAACACAGGAACAGATAACCAAAAACCGCATGTTCTCACTTTTAAGTAGGAGTTGAATAAGAACACATGGACAAAGAGAGGGGAACATCACACATTGGGGCCTGTCAGGGGTAGGGGGCAAGGGGAGGGAGAGCATTAGGACAAATACTTAATGCATGTGGGGCTTAAAACCTAGATGATGGGTTGATAGGTGCAGCAAACCACCATGGCACATGTGTACCTGTGTAACTAACCTGCACATTCTGCACATGTATCCCAAACTTAAAGTAAAATTAAAAAAACAAACCTCGGAATCAAGATTGCTAATGTACTGTGTGGTACTTTGGCAACAGTATTCGAAAGAGTTTGACTTTTAATTCACCTTTCTTGTCATGTATTTTACAGAATTTGCTATCATGATTATCCCAGTTAAAAGAGAGCAGTGTGAGCGTGTTCTTGTACATAGAAAATTGAAGTTACTTCTATTTAAAATATAGTTAAACTCACAGGGAGACAATAAGGATGGACGTTTGCATGATGGAAAGATATTACTTGCATTAGTTTTTAGGTGATGGTTGTTTTACCTGTGGCACAGTGCACACATATGACATGCGCAGATGGCTGCCTTCTTACAGACACTGACTTACCACCACACAGATGTAAATCCCCTGGCAGTCCCTCTGCAGCTAATTTCCGGGCAGTAACCCCAGGACATACCTACCCTGATCATGATCAACACATTTTAAATTTATTTTTAAACATCATATAAATGCAAACCTACAGTATGTACTCTTTTGTTTCTGGTTGAAAATTATATGTGAATATGTGAATTTCACCCATGTTCCATGTGCTCATCACAGTCAGTATATAACAGTCAGTATATAACATTGTAGAAAGTTGGCACAACTAGTTTACACCTCTGTGTTTTTTACATTCATTCTGCTGTTTCTCATGATGGTTGCTTGAAACAAGGCTTCTGTAAAGTCCCCCAGGTGGACACCAACATCCTTGGCTCATACGTCTCTTGGACATAGATGGCAGGAGCGAGACTGTAGGGTCACAGGTGCTGATGACTGTAGTACACACTAGAAACCCATTTATCAAAATGGATGAAACTAAGTATGTTCCCAGAGTAACATGACAGTTCAAGTTTCTCCACATCCTCACCAACCTTTGCATTTTTGTCTCTGATAATGTGCCTATTCTGGTGGGTGTAAGAGTGAGAAACTAGTTTCAATGTGTACTGTGCTCATGACTTGGGATTGAGTGCATTTTAATGTGCTGAACTTGCTGAGGTTTCTAGGATTTTGATAAGTCATACAACCTTCTGAGTTCCTGAATGACTATTTAAGGTGCTTTGTTAGAAGAAGGATCCAACAGGCAAAACTGCAGAGGGATAAGGAACAATGGAAAGATATTAGCGAGGACAATCAAGATTTCAGAAAAAAAAATAGAAAAGACAGATAAAATGGACATGTCACTAAAAATGGACAAATATCACGACAAAGCAATTTAGAGAAGGCAAAATGTGGATGAATAAAAGTCACATGAACACATGTTCTGATCCACCTGAGGTGAAAGAAACCCCTGTGGAGCCCAGCACATCTGTGTGGGAGGAGCTGCCTGGAAGAGCAGAGAGCAAAGCAAAAGGGCTTGGGGGGAGCAGGATGGGAGTGGCAGGAGCTGCCAGAGCCCCCTCAGTGGGAAGCCAGGGAGAGGATCTGGAGATCAGCCAGCAAGGGGCAGGGGAAGGCAAAATCTATAGGTTCCTGCGGATGCCCTAGGATTGTGCACTTACTTCTGAGTGAGGCATGAAACCAGTGAGTGTTGAGCAGACAACTGATGTTGCAATTTAAAAAATAAAAATAAAACAAATTTCCAGTCAGGCTGTGGAACTTCAGAAGCTCTTACAACTGGGATATTAACAAGGTCAGCCATCCTGCAGGACGTCCCTCAGCACATAGTAACATTAAGTGTGCACCCTCCGTGCAGTTAGTCCACTGTGGCTCAGAGATGGAGGGAAATGCACAGGAGGAAGTCCTCACTGATTACGTGGTATCAGCAGCAACCTGGCTGCTCAGCACAAGGGTTTATAACTAAAGTGTAGTTTACACAATGCTGACCTGTTGGAAGTAATGGAAATGGTTCATATGCACATATGAATGAAATTAAATGTTTAAGTATGAGTTTAAATCTTAGAAAAGATAAAAAATAAACCAGATGAGGCCTAAAGAGAAAAAATTATTTGCTTAAGAAATGGAAACACACTATGAATTCTAAGTATCTGTAGAGATGATTTGGAAGTTGGAGTGGAACCACATGATTTACACTTGAGTTGGTGACTCGGAGATGGAGGAAAACATGATTTGAAATGGTGATAAAGAAAAATATGAAAGAGAGGCCTGTAGGTGGCTGATGAGAGTGTTAATAGTGTGAGTAAACTCTGTGCTTCTGGGTCCCAGGAAACACCGACAGAAGTGCCACACATGCTCTGCTGGCACAGCTGGCAGGAACAAGTGACCTCCCTTCAACCCATGCCCCCTTTATTTAGGATTCCCAGCTGCCCTGGCCCCTCTCTGACATTGTGAGCAGCTTCAGAAAGGAGGATCAGGACAGCCAAGGCTCTCCACCTGAGATGCCCCGGTGTGTCAGAGGCAGGAAGGCTTTGGGGTCTGAGGGCAGTGTGGGACAGTGAGGGACACTCCTAAGATGGCCTCTCCCAGCTGGAAAATGACTCAGAGCCTCCAGGGGAGTTTGGTCATCAGGGTGCCCACTGGGTAGGTTTGGGTGGCAACACTGACCTGCTAGGACACACCTTCACCCCACCGGGTCAGCTGTGAGAACTCAGGGCAGAGGGGCCCAGGAACAGGCAGGTCGCAGCTCTTATTTAAATGCAGTGGCTCTGCTCCCGTGAAGGTTTTGGGAGATGTAAGGTGGCTTCAGAAAGCTCAGGCTCCACAGCAGAGTGTCAGGAAGCGGAGTCGCATCTGAACCATACCCAGGGCTCCTGTCTTTACCCTCCTCACTCACTGTACAGAGGGGGCACCTCACCTGGGGACAGGGGATCCATAGTCGGCTCTGCTCCACACACCCACCCTCCTCACTATGTTGCTTCTGACCCACAGTCCCTCCCCTCTGTCCAATTTAGGGTCTGTGGCCCAGGCAGGGCTGGCTCAGCCACCTTCAGCATCCGAAGGTTCTGAACAAATGCCACAGCTGTCTGCACTGAGCACAGCAGCAACACTGGCAATGTTGCCTGCTGGGGCCAACATGACACATTCTTCACATATACACGCCGTGAGCATTTTCTGTCACTGCGCTTTGTAAGTCATTTTCTTAAAGGGGACTTTTGCTATGCCAGATAGTTTCAATATTTATGTAG
>NW_016108246.1:72345-75182 GCF_001604975.1 Cebus imitator
ATCATTAAATACCAGAGCAAGAAATGATGGTTACAAACGCAGCCCACAAAGCCCACGGACACACATCCTCTCATCTCTATCTTATTAAAATACAACAGGAACAAGTCAGACCTCTATAGCTATTTTTGTTGTTGTTGTTGTTGTTGTTGTTGTTGTTCTGGCTTCATAGCCCCATTCCTAGGTTCCCAGGCAAGAGGTGTAACCCAACTGCTCCCAGAAATACTCCTAGGGTATCATTTTCATTTTTGTTTTTTTGAGACAGAGTCTTGCTCTGTCACCAGGCACCAGGCTGGAGTGCAGTGGCGGGATTCAGCTCACTGCAACATCCGCCTCCTGGTTTCAAGCAGTTCTCCTGCCTCAGCCTCCCGAGTAGCTGGGACTACAGGCGCATGCCACCACGCCTAGCTAATTTTGTATTTTTAGTAGAGATGGAGTTTCACTATGTTGGCCAGGATGGTCTTGATCTCTTGACCTCGTGATCCGCCCATCTCAGCCTCCCAAAGTGCTGGGATTACAGGCGTGAGCCACTGCGCCCGGCCTAGGGTATCATTTTCTACCTGCACAAATTGTCCTATTGCAGCTTCCGTCATGGATGGTGTCCACTGGCCAATCTTTAGAGACACAAATCTCAGCAAGAAGTTATTTCAGAGAGTGACTCACCCACCCTCCTACTCCAGGTGAGGTCACACTGGATTACATGAGATCACCCTGAGCTTTCCTCAGTGTTCTCAGACTCTCTCTAGGCTCTGTGGAGCCAGAGGTCTTCAACAAGGCATTGCTCACACTTTCCAGCCTTCAAGTGAGAAAGAGGAGCTGAAGGAATCACCTTTCCATTTTCCTTCCACCGGCCCATTATAGGTCTCACCTCCAATCTCACAACCCAGAGATCCCAACTTTGATGTGCACACTTTCAGTGAGATGAGTCCAACAATCAGACCCTGGGCCAGGCTCATGGCAGACATGCAAGACAGCATTCTGTGGGGATGGAAATGCTCTCTGCTGTGCGGCTGCTGGACCACTGCATGGTGGCTGTTGTGATGAGGTTTTGAATATTTCATTGTATATATTTAAATTTAACTACAAAGAGACGTGTATATAACAGAAGCACACTAGATGGGACAGCTCCAGAGATCCAGACATGAGGAAGACCTGACTCCCCTATCCTGGTGTTTTTTTGCAGAATCATTTGCTGCTCTGATCCTACCACACATTTATGGTTACTTCCTGGGCATCTGCACAAGGGCCAGTCACTGTGTGGGGCTGGGGATATGACAGTGAGGACAACATCCAGGTCCAGAGGGATTCCAGCAGGGACGCACTTGCAACCAGTGGAAGAGCGTGGCCCTGTACACCCTGTCTAGACTAGATCAGAGCAGCAGGAACAGAGGGGTGGGGGTGTCTCACTGTCCTCAGGAGCTCGTCGTCATCTCCAGGGACCCTGACTCAGAAGCTGGGCAGGCTCCAGGATGAGTGTGGAGCTCAACAGGCTGGACAGGCTGAGAAGAACACCTTTCCACACCTGCACTAGGTCCCAGCCCAGGGGTGACCTAGAGCTTATCCCAGGCGTGTGTTCATTAAAACATCCATGGAGCCTAACCATGTGTCCTTCCCAGGACTGAGCTCTGGGGTAAGGACAAATGAGGAAAACACAGTCACTGCCCTGCTAGTAAACATCCATAGCCAGGGTTCCTCTATTCACCTGTGGGAAGACTCAGACTTTGAGACGGAAGATTTTAAACCATCTCCAAAATAAGTAGAAACTGAGATGTTATGGGTTCCACACAAGAGTTGAAAGGATGACCTGGACTCTGGGATCAGTCCCCATCCCTTTGCTGAGGTCACCCTGCACTGAGCTCATGTCCCTCCCCACCTGCTCTGCTACTTGGGAGTGCTGCAGCTGCCCAGGCCAAGAGCTGGGGGACTCTGTCCAGTTGAAAAGCATTTCTGGGCCAGAAGACTCTTGGCCAACAGGGTCTACTGAAGAAACATTCCTCAGGAGACTTCCAGAAGAGGTGAAAAATAAAAACTTACCTGTCTCAGCCTCAAAAAGATCAGGCATGGGACCTCTCTGTGTCTGGCCTGACCCTGAGGTCCATTCCTATTGACTCATGTCCTGTCTGCTCTATGTCAGAAAAATGGGGACGTGATTCCTGTTCTGCCCCTCTCAGCAATTTCTGCTGGTGTCATTGCCATCATCACACAAAGAGATAGAGAAGACATGGGTCAGGAAGGAAGCTCCTTTCTCAAAGCATTAGATGTTCATACCAAGCTTTTGACAGAGAGGAAGGCCAAGTCCTACTCACTCCTCCCCAGAAGGGGTCTCATATCCTGCCTGGGCCCTGGTGATGATGCTGAACTGATGCCCCTAACATTGCAACCCTGATATTCTCTTTTAACAATGTCCCAAATGTCCTCATTTTTTCCCCTCTGATCCTCCAAATCATGTTTCCTTAAGGTCCAGCACGAGGCTCTCTCTTGCTCTCTCCCTTGGAGCCCACTGAGCAGCTGTCCATGAATTCTGAGAACCTCAATGTTGGTAACACTGACATTTTCCTTGACTCACACACAGCAGTGCCCCTGCAGCACCACTGGGAAGCTTCGTCTAGAGATTAAAGATTTCTAGGACAATGTGGTCATGAGAAAATCACTTCTGGGGTGAACAAGTGACATTGCCCAATGAAACAGTTTCATTCTTTTGTTCCATTGGAAAAATGCTGGGTGCGGTGGCTCATGCCTGTAATCACAGCACTTTAGGAGGCTGAGGTGGGTGGATCACGAGGTCAAGAGATCGAGACCATCCTGGTCAACATGGTGAAACCCAGTCTCTACTAAAAATA
>NW_016108246.1:75417-88887 GCF_001604975.1 Cebus imitator
CATGTTCCAAAAAACCCCTCAAACCATCATGTGGTCCACTTGATCTTCATCCTGACCTAAAGCAGCTACCTTGGCTCTCTCTGTGTGAAGGTTTTCAGAAGGAAACAAAAACCTATTTCAACAGTAGCATCAATAGGTCATAATGGAGATTCTCCTGTCCCAGAGCCGAGTTCTTCATGGAGATATCTGTTTCTCATACCACGTCCCAGATCCTCACACCTATCAGGAACCTGAAGCCAGGGGGTTCTCCAGACAAAAGCAAGCAAGAAAATCCCCCGACCCATCACTTAGATTTGTCATTAGGAAGAAAGTGGTGTTAGAATACGTACAATGTTAGAGAGTGAAACAACACACACTGGGGCCTGCTGGGGGAGAAGTGAGAGGGAGAGCATCAGAATAACAGCTAATGTATGCGGGGCTTAATACCTAGGTGATGGGTTGACAGGTGCAGCAAACCATGCCACACTTTTACCTATGTAACAAACCTGCACATCCTGCCCATGTATCCCAGAAATTAAAATCAAATTGAAATTAAAAAAGAAATTGCCAGAGTAGGCAAATCTAGAGAAACAGAAAGTAGATTAGCGGCTACCTAGGGCCAGGGGTGTGGGGCTTGGGAAAAAAGAGAAGTGACTACTAATGGCTATGGGGTTTCTGTGAGGCGGAATGAAAAGATTCTAAAATTAGATTGTGACAATGGCTGCACAATCCTGTAAACATAGTAAAAACACTACATCACCCACTTTAAATAAGTGAATTGTTTTGCATGTCAACTATGTGTCAATAAAGCAGTTTAAAAGAAAAAGAACACTTATGGTGGTCACTTGGGGCTATAGCGATGTTCTGCAACAAGAGAAAAAAACACAAAACACCGTGAGTATCAGATCATGCTGGGTGTGGCTGATGCAGGTCTTTTCACTTGGTGACATTAGAAAACCACATATCACTGGTCCCCAAATAAAGCATAGAAGATGCTTGTGGAAAAGGCAGTGGGGTGTTTTGGAATATTTAGCAAGTGTTCATGTCAGCTGGCAAATACAAAATAATTTTTCAAGACAAGGGTGCTACTGAGAAATATGCTCACGAGCAGTTTGTAAGTTATGCCACTTTTTGACTGACATCGTCAATCACGCCTCAGTTGGTCATAAACTCGGGTGACTGGTCGCTAGAGTCCATGACAACTGAGGCCCGATTCACAATGGCAGTCAAAAATGATATTCACTTGATATTCTAGAAGCCCCAGAAAATGACATTTCTCTTCAAGACAAATAAATGCATCTTACTATATCAGGTGACATCTCCTCCTGAAGCCTTTCAGTTGTACACTCCTCTGGGTCTTGAACAGGAGCTAGGAGAACACAGAGAGACAGTCAGTGCACTGATGCTGCTGAGGAATCTCACAAGGAGGCTTGGGGGATGTGGACTGAAGCTGCAGGGTATGCAGGTGGGCTGTTGACAAGCATGGACTGAGCTGCTGCTGGACCATTCTCCTTGGTGTTGAAGGAAGGCAAAGGACAGGGGCAGAAAGAAAGAAAAGACCCTTAGCTTCCTAGCCAGGACAACCTCATCACTGTGAAATCATCATCTGAAGAACCGGTGAATACAGAAAGGCAGTGTACTATAGAAACTGGAAGTAGATTAGGGCTGCCTAGAACCAGGGCTGTGGGGGTTCGGGAAAACAGAGGAGTCACTACTAATGGGGTTTTTTGAGGGGTAATGAAGAGCTTCTAAAATCAGACTGTAACAATGGTTGCACAACCCTGTAAATATAGTAAAAACACTGAATCACCTACTTTAAATGGGTGAATTGGTTTGCATGTCAACTACGTCTCAGTGACTGTTTAAAAGAAAAAGAATACGTACGGTGGTGATACTGGGCCACAGGCTTCTCCTGCAATAAGAGAAAAAGAAACACTGTGAGGATTACATTATGCTGGGTCCTGTTGGCACAGGTCTTTTACTCACTTGGTGACATTAGAAAACCAGATGTCAGGCTGGGCGCGGTGGCTCACGCATGTAATCCCAGCATGTTGGGAGGCCGAGGTGGGCAGATCATGAGGTCAAGAGATTGAGACCATCCTGGCCAACATGGTGAAACCCCATCTCTACTAAAAACTACAAAAATGCTGGGTGCCTGCAGTCCCAGCTACCCAGGAGGCTGAGGCAGAACTGCTTGAACGCAGTAGGTGGAGGCTGCAGTGATCTAGGATCACACCACTGGACTGTAGCCTGGTGACAGAGAGACTCTGTCTCAAAAACAAAACAAAACAAAACAAAACAAAACAAAACACCAGATGTCAAACAGTGATGAAATCACTGGCCCCAAATGAAGCATAGAGGATGCTTGTAGAAAATGCAGTGGGTTTGGAATATTTAACAAGTGTCTATGCTGGCTGGGAAATACAAAATTATTTTTCAAGAAGAAAATGTTGCTACTGAGAAATATGCTCACAACCAGTTTCTAAGTTATGCCATCTTTGGACTGACATCGTCAATCAGGCCTCAGTTGGTAGTAAACTCCAGTGACTGGTCTCTAGAGTCCATGACAACCAAGGTCTGATTCACAATGGCAGTCAAAAATGATATTCACTTGAGATTCTAGGAGACAAAAAAAAAAAATTTCTCTTCAAGACGAAGAAATGTATCTTACCAAGTCAGAGGGCATCTCCTTCTCCTCTAGATCTTCTATTATCAGGTCCTGTAGGACCTCTACAGGACCTGAGAGAACACAGAGTGACAGTCAGTGCATTGGTGCTGCTGAGGTATCTCACAAGGAGCTTTGGGGAATGTGGACGGGGGCTGGAGTGTGTGGAGCTGGGCGGTTGACAAGCATGGACTGAGCTGCTGCTGGACCATTCTCCTTGGTGCTGAAGGAAGGCAAAGGAGAGGGGCAGAAAGGAAAGAGCCTTGGCTTCTTAGCTAGAGCAACCTAATCAATGTGAAATAGTCATTTGAAGAACCGGTTAATACAGAAAGGCAGTGTACTAGAGAGACAGGAAGTAGATTAGGGCTGCCTAGAACCAGGGCTGTGGGGGTTTGGGAAAACAGAGGAGTCACTACTAATGGGGTTTTTTGAGGGGGAATGAAGAGCTTCTAAAATTAGATTGTAACAATGGTTGCACAACCCTGTAAATATAGTAAAAACACTGAATCACCTACTTTAAATGGGTGAATTGGTTTGCAGGTCAACTACGTCTCAGTGACTGTTTAAAAGAAAAAGAATATGTATGGTGGTGATACTGGGCCGCAGGTTTCTCCTGCAATAAGAGAAAAAGAAACACCGTGAGGATTACATCATGCTGGGTCCTGTTGGCACAGGTCTTTTACTCACTTGGTGACATTAGAAAACCAGATGTCAGGCTGGGCGTGGTGGCTCACGCATGTAATCCCAGCACGTTGGGAGGCCAAGGTGGGCAGATCATGACGTCAAGAGATTGAGACCATCCTGGCCAACATGGTGAAACCCCATCTCTACTAAAAACTACAAAAAACCCGGACATGGTGGTGGCGTGAGCCTGCAGTCCTGGCTACTCAGGAGACTGAGGCAGGAGAATTACTTCAACCCAGTAGGTGGAAGTTACAGTGATCTGAGATCACACTACTGCACTGTAGGTGACACAGAAATACTGTCTCAGGAAAAAACAACAACAACAACGAAAAAACTTGATGGAGAATAGTGATGAAGTCAGTGGCACCAAATGAAGCATAGAGGATGCTTGCAGAAAATGCGGTGAGTTTGGAATATTTAGCAAGTCTCTATGTTGGCTAGGAAATATAAAATTATTTTTCAAGAAAAGGCTGATACTGAGAAACATGCTCACAGCCAGTTTGTAGGTGATGCCCTCTTTTGACAGACATCATCCATCAGGCCTCAGTTGGTCATCATCTCCAGTGACCAGTCGCTAGAATCCCTGACCCCCTGAGGCCTGATTTATGATGGCAGTCAAAAATCATATTCACTTCATAGTCTAGAAGCCCCAGAAAAAAAAAATTTCCAGACAAAGAAATGTATGTTACCATCTCAGAGGCCACCTCCTCCTCCTCACTGCCAAATGTACACTCCTCTGGGTCATCAACAGGAGCTACAAGAACACAAAGTGACAGTCAGTGCATTGGTGCTGCTGAAGAATCCCATAGGAGGTTTGGGGGATGTGGACAGGGGCTGGAGTGTGTGGAGCGGGGCGGTTGACAAGAATGAACTGAGATGCTGCTGGACTATTCTCCTGCTGTTGAAGGAAGGAAAAGGCGAAGGGCAGAAAAATGAAACAGCCTTGGCTTTCTAGCTAGGGCAACTTCATGAAAGTGAAACAGTCACCTTAAGAACCAGTTAATACAGAAAGGCACTATATATAGAAACAAGAAGCACATTAGGGCTGCCTAGAACCAGGGGTACAAGGTTGGAAAAAACAGAGGGGTGTCTACTAATGAGGTTTCTCTGAGGAGGAATGAAAAGGTTTTAAAATTAGATTGCAACATGCGTGCATAGCCTATAAATATAGTAAAAACACCGAAGCACCCACTTCAAATAGGTGAATTGGGTTGCATGTCAACTACATCCCAATAAATCTATGTTAAAAAAAGAATATGTATGGTGGTGATATTCACCCGTGGAGTTTACCTGCAGTAAGAGGGGAAAAACCATCATGAGGATCAGATCACACTGGGTCCTGACTACACAGGTCTTTTATTCACTTGGTGGTGTTAGAAAACCAGATATCAAACAGTGATCAAGTCACTGACCCCCAAATAAAGCATAGAGGATGCTTGGAGAAAGGGCAGTAGGTTTTTGTCTTTGGTTTTGGACAGATTCTTGCTCTGTTACCCAGGCTGGAGTGCAGTGGCATGATCTCGGCTCACTGCAACCTCAGCTTCCTGGGTTCAAGCAATTCTCCTGCCTCAGCCTTCCAAGTAGCTGTGACCACAGGCACCCGCCACCACGCCTGGCTAATGTTTGTATTTACAGTAGAGGTGGGGTTTCATTATATTGGCCCTGTCTGCCTCAACCTCCCAAAGTGCTGTGATTCCATGTGTGAGCCACCGAGGAAGTGGGTTTTCATGGAATATTTAGCAAATCCATGTTGGCTGCCAAATACAAAATTATTTTTCCAAAAGAAAACATTGCTACTGAGAAATATACTCACTGCTAGTTTGTAAGTGATGTCATCTTTTGACTGACATCATCAATTAGGCCTCAGTTGGTCATAAACTCCAGTGACTGTAGCTAGAGTCCATGACAACTGAGGCCTGATTCACAATGGCAGTCAAAAATGATACTCACTTGATATTCTAGAAGCCCCAGAAAATGACATTTCTCTTCAAGATAAAGAAATGCATCTTACTTTATGTCAGGTGATGGCTCCTCCTGAATCCTTTCAGTTGTACACTCCTCCGGGCCTTGAACAGGAGCTAGAACACAGAGAGACAGTCAGTGCATTGGTGCTGCTGAGGAATCTCACAAGGAGGTTTGGGGAATGTGGACGGGGGCTGGAGTGTGTGGAGCTGGGCGGTTGACAAGCACGGACTGAGCTGCTGCTGGACCATTCTCCTTGGTGTTGAAGGAAGGCAAAGGAGAGGGGAAGAAAGAAATGAAGAGCCTTGGCTTTCTAGCTAGGGCAACCTCATCAGTGTGAAATAGTCTAAGAACCGGTTAATACAGAAAGGCACTGTATGGCTCAGCGAGAGCATCTCATCACACCTGCTGCCCATGTGAAGGTCCAGGCAAATCCCCACATTTTAGGAAAGGTTACAGGTTTATTTAACTTCTGTGGAGCTACATATCCTGCTACTACATTTATCATCTAACCTCGTGTATTTTTAAAATTGTAGTAAAGCATACATATTTATTATTTTAATTATTAAGTATGCATTTTAATGATATTATATTCAGTGAGTAACATTCATGATGATGTGTCAGTAATGAGAAAAATCTAAATTCATAATCTAGCTTCCACCTTCGGCAAGGAAAGAAAAATAGCAGTGTAATGTCAAATAGAGGAAAAATAAATAATGACTGCAGAAATTAATGGAATAAAAAACAGGAAATCAATAGGGAAAATTAACAAAACCAAAAACCAGTTCTATTAAAAGATCAGTAACATTGATAAATCTCTACCTTATCTAACCACAAAGGAAAGAAGGAAGTTTCAATGTAGTAATAATATCAGATCAAGAGGAGTGAAATCAAATAATAATAATAAAGGAATATTCTGAACACATCTGTGCTCACACTTGGATACATTATACGAAATGAGCTAAATTTTTGGGTCTGTTTCAGAAGGTTAAAAGTCTTCTCAGGATAAATTAATCATCTGAATAGGCCTATATCTATTTTAGAAACTGAATCAATAATTAGTATCTTCTCAAAAGAACAAAAACACTACCTTCAGATGATTTTACCGGTAAATTCTACGAAAAATCTTACAAAGAAACATGTAGTCTTACCATACAAGCAAGTAATCATAATTTTAGTATTGCCTTAGTTACATTTTAAAAATTATGTTTCCAAATAAGACACAAGAAGGTTTATAATTGCTGTATTCATAACTGCCCAAACTGAAAGCAAATGTCTAAACATTTGAGATGTCCTTTACTATCAAAAGTGAACCAAGCCTGGGCAACAGGGTGAAACCCCGTCTCTACAAAAAGAATAAAATCTAAAAAAAAAAGCTTGGTATAAAGGCATGTGCATTACAGCCATCTGCTTTGGAGGCCGAGGTAGAAGGATCACCTGAACGGTCAAGATTGCAAGGAGCTGTGATTGCACCAATGCACTCCCGGGTGACAAAAATGAGACCTTTTCACAAAAACAAACAAACAAACAATGTAACTTTACTTGTTTGTAAAAAAACTAAGTAACAAACTAAGTTGTCAATGTAACTTTCCTTGTGTAGTTGCATCACTCACCATTGATTTAATGCATTTAAATGGGCACAAATGAAATAAATGAAGAACATGACAGCAGTTACTGAGTTTCTCTAATATGGGACACTCGATGAGTAAACTGGAATTATTTGCTTCAATAAACTTAATGATATAATTTCTACCCTACCTTCATTTTCAACGGGGCAAATTTTCTTATGCTTCCATTTTTTTTTTTTTCTGCCCAGCTCTTGGAGCGGCCAGCCAAACCTGCAAGGTTTGTATTATAGTAAAGAGAGTGCTTGACATCTTGCTGGCAGAGGACCACAGAGAAATTAGTAAAAACTTATTCACAGTTTAAACTTTTGATCCTGGTTTTCACCAACTGCTTTTCAACTCTACCTGAATTAGATCTGGGTTCTAGGAAGATTTGTTTGTGCAGGCAGATACCTTTATTCAGATGAGACAATATAGAAAAGCAGAAGATCCAAGTTACCAAGAACAGGCTGGGTTCAAATCCTACTTAGAATCTACACATACCTGGGAGAGGGATATGAACCGATCTGTGCCTCTCTTCTCTATTCTGAGATGTGGAAACGTTAGTAGATCTATGCTATAGACCTACTAAGGTCTATGGTGTCTAAAAGGATGAAATGCAGATAAAGACTTAAAAAGACTCATGTTTTCGTAAATGCCCTAAAATGTTCAATCATTCAATGTCGGGAAGAATAATCCAGATACTTGGTAGAGGTTGAATACAGAGAGGGAGCTTGCATGTCTCCTGTGCAGGGTAGGATGGAAAGTGATTTCACAGTTTTCATGGCCACATGATTTCCAGCTCATGACAGGGATCTGTGATTTCCCTGATCCCCACATCAGCCCCAAGGGACAGGCAGGGAAGGGGCTATAACCCATATTTTCCAATTTAGTGAATTAAAACTCAGACATTTTGAGTGACTTGCCCAGAGTCACCACAGTGAGGAGTGACAAATCTGAGGTAAGAATGTAGTTGGTTCCCTGGGGATAGAGATCACGGAACACCTGAGTCCTCCAGATCATGCCCTGGGCCCTGGATGGAGAGCTCTTCTCACAAGCTTTGTCAAATCCTGCTGCCCCAATGTATCTGTGGGATAATTGATGCTCTGGAGATGTGGCAGGTGGCTTACCGCATTTACTGACCTACTCTTTTATCCATATGTTGTCACTTTTACTAGTTTTATGACCCATAAGGCAAATATTTTAAGTCTCTCAGTTATGATGCATGGTCTGAGATTTTACCTGAATCCACTCTTTCCACCCATCAGGTGATTTTCATCTGCTGGGCTGGAGTTGGCCTGCCGTAAAAGAGGACACACAGCACACCACGGAGCTGCTACATGTCCTACTCCTGTGCACATGGCATACCACAAAGGTGCCGCATGCCCCACTCCTGTGTACACGGCACACCATGGAGCTGCTGTGTGCCCCACTCCTGTGCACATGGCACATCATGGAGCTGCTGCGTGCCCCATTCCTGTGCACACTCTTGCCTTGCTTCTGCTTTCCCAGCTCTGACAATCCTAATTCTGGCTTCCAAACCAATCCTGTATGTCCCTCTCAGTTCTCAGACTTGCCTGAACTGTTGGATATTTTAATCACTGCTGTAGTGACCATGACTGAACTGTGACATTTCATATACCATAGTATATGTTTATCTTTTTAAATATTTCTTAATAGCATTTAACTTATTTTTTCAGACTTTTAAGAACATTTCTGGGCTAGGTGTGCTGGCCCATGGCTGTAATCCTGACATTTTTGGAGGCTAAGGCAGGAGGATTGCTTGAGGTCAGAAGTTTGAGACCAGCCTGGGCAACACAGTCAGACCTCGCCTCTACAAAAAATCTTCTAAACATTACCAGATGTGGTGGTGAACCCTTGTATCCCTAGCTACATGGAAGACTGTTGTGGGAAGATCATTTGAGCCTAGGAGATTGAGGCTGCAGTGAGTTATGATCATGCCACTGCATTCCAGCCTGGGTGACAAAGCAAGACCCTGTCTCTTCAAAATAAAAAGCATGACTGTGTTACAAGTATCTCCATTTTATTTATCACTATCTAATATTGCTGTTTTTATCCTGAGGCTTAATTGCTTTAGTAAGCTAAAAAAAGGTTTTTTTAAAAAAGTTTTTTTTTTAAAAGCAGGCCATACGCACACCTTTTTATAAATTCTAGTTTTATATGCCATATATTTAGAATTTACATTCTTGATGTACTCAGTCTTCTTCTTAAAACCAGCTTCCTTGTATGTAACACAAGTATAATTCCCATTTTACACCTAACTCAAAACATTGAGAGGATAAAATAAAATGAAAGAGCAGTCTGTATACTACATAATGCACAATAAATTATAAAGCACAGCTTTCTCTAATTAACTCCAAGGTGAAATCGCACAGATAGCATCCTCTGCAGAACCCATAGCAAAATAACATTTTGAGAAAATATGCACTTTGGCTACCCAGTGAAGTTAAGGAGAAAACTGTCACAGGTCATCATCAAGACTTCACCAATGTTGGCTTTTATTTTTAAATAATGAAATACACATTATTTCCCCTGCTTTCTTTCATGTATATTACTTCATGTTCTTTTTGCTTTTCTGCATACCCTATCTTGGGAATCACTCCATATCAATAAAAAGACATCTTACTCTTTTTTACAGCTCCATACTTCTCCTTTATGTAGAAGTACCAGCTTATTTTACCAGTCCTTTACTAGGCATGTCAGTTAACTCCAATATTTAACTATTGAAAATAATGCAACAGGAACTTTGCCCATAGTTTGTTTTACATTTATGGAGTATACCTACAGGATAAAATTCCTCAAAGTTGGATGTCTGGTTTAAATGCATTTGCAAGGTTGTGAGATTGTGCCAAATTCCCCTTCATGGAGTTGAGCCTTTTTGCATTTCCACCAGCAATATATGAATGCAACTTTCCTTACAGCCAAACCAAAGAACGTTTTGCATGTTTTTGGATTTTCCCTCGATAGGAGAAACACTGCAGTATAGCTGTCATTTCCCTCTCTCTTATGAGTGAAGGTGTGTTTAAAAATCACCAGCATTTCTTTTTCTGTGACTTGTCTATTTATCACTTTATTATCTACTTTGAGATTCACTTGATTTTCTCAAGTCAGCCTCTTTCAGTTCATTATTGTTTTTCTCTTCACTGTTGGCTCTCACCTGAACTACTCCACCAGCCTCCGAGCTGCTCTTCCTGCTTCCACCCTTGCCTGTATTACAGTATATTCGTACAGAGCCGCTGCTCAGTCTTTTTCTTAGAGAATTAACAGTAACCCCTGGGCTATAATCCTCCAGTGGTTTTCCATCTCAGCTGAAGTCTATCTTCTCTATGAGTGCTCATTACGTGTACAAGGCCTTCACCCACCTTATTCATCCCAGCATCCTTTCACTCTGCTGCAGCCACCCTTCTGTTTTTCTGTCCTTTGCCTAAAACAACTTTGTTTCTATTTCAGGAATTCCAAAGCAGATATCCCTCTCTGGAAGCCCTCTCCCATCATCCTCACAAGGTTCCCTTCACTTTTTTATTTTTAAAAATAAATAAGATGGGGTGTCTCTGTGTTGGCCAGGCTGGTCTTAAACTTCCAGCCTCAAGGAATCCCCTCATCCTGGCTTTCCAAAGTGCTGGGATTAAAGGTGGGAGCCACTACGCCCAGCCCATTTCACTTTTAAGACTGTTCACATGTCACTTAAAGAGAACATCCAGCTCTTACCCCCAGCTCTCCATAAAGCTGCCCTCCTCTTTAATCCATCACCCTGTTTTACTTTCTTCCCAGCACGTCACCACCTGCCATTCTTGACTATTCATGTGCTATCTGCCCTTACCTCCCTATCGGATGTAAGGGTCAGACTTAGAATGGGGCTCTATGTTGTGTTCCACTGTTTGCCCTGCATCTGCAACACTGCCAGGCCATTTAAAAGTGCTCAAGAAATAGATTTCATTTTACCCCAAACTAGTTAAGTTTCTCCCAATTTGCCCCGATCTGCTAAAGTTGTCTTTTGATTTATCATCTAAGACAGCATCAGATTTTTTAAACTCATAGCTATTTAGAATTAAAGACATAAGCTATCAAGATCCACAAAAACATAAATGAAGAATGTTAATGTGTATTTAAAAATCAATGGTAACTGCAGTTTTACACAAGTATAGTTAATACTAAAATACCTTAAATACAAAATGACTCATTTCATCGGTTTAATTATGTCACTAGATAAAATATAGTATCTGAATTTTATAATGAGATATCACGCATCTGTCATCAACATGTGCTTTATGTATGTTCTTAGAATCAAACATAACAGGATTGTGTCTGACCTTATGAAAAGAGACAGCCAATCGCAAAGGGTAGGTAAATAAATAATGCTCTAACCAGTCCGTAGTACACTAAGCAGTTATTCAAAGTCATCAGGTACAGCAGGGTGCCCTGCATGTAAAGACATCCTGGAGTGCTCTCTAGGTGTCAAGTACTGTTTGAGAAACTTATGCCATTATTTCACTGCTTGAAGTAAAAGTTACAAGGCAGCACATATAAAATGATCAAAAAGTTTTTAAAATAAAACTTTTCACAAAAAAGTTTGTGAAATAAAGTATTATATTCAAATGCATACCAACAATTTCCAAAAGAACCAGTACTCAGATAGTAACACAAGCTCTGGGTATTCTGAGTACAATAAAAATTTTTTCTTTATTTTCTACATCTTTTACATGAAACATACTAATAGTTACTTTAAAAGGAGGGTTGAAAATAGCTACTAGAAAATGGAAAGACCTGCTGCTCAGAGGTCTCTACATCATATGCCATTCTTTCCCTTCCCTGACCCCTCACTTGAGAGAGCCAGCAAATTAGCAGTGTTCCTAAGGTAAGAACACAAAAGGCTGCATGAAAAGTTGATAGGTAGTGATAAAATTGGATATGAGCTCCTACTATCTTAGTCTGCATTACTTATATTACCACCAGTCATATTAGATACACTGCTAAATAAAGGCAAGATAGGATGAAATATGTTTGAGTCTGTCAGATCTAAAGTGGGTTCTTAGAATGTCTCTTTGAAATGGCTTCAAGGCACAATGTTCTTTTGAAATATTTCAGAAGAGAACAACGAAGCAGAGCATCATTTATGGCACGAGTTCCTGAAACAGGGCTTGCCACCTAGAGAGCACTCCAGGATGTCTTTCCACAGCAGTGTGCCCTGCTCTACCTGATGACTTTAAATGACTGTTTCGTGTGTCACAGAATGGTTGGAGCACTGGTTGCTGTGATATTTGTGTAAGTCACCAAAAGAATTCAATTCCTCATTACAGAAAGGCTAAAATGTTTCACATCTAAGTAGGAATTTATCACTTTCCAAGAAAAGTAATACACAATTTTCTGAAATAAAGATATTAACAACAAACTTTGAATGTGTCTATACTTCATATTGAGTGTTCTGAACAGGTACGTGTCACCACGCCTGGCTAATTTTTTGTATATTTAGTAGAGATGGGGTTTCATCATGTTGGCCAGGCTGGTCCCGAACTCCTGACCTCAGGCAATCCACCCACCCCGGCCTCTCAAAATGCTGGGATTACAGGCATGGGCCACCATGCCTGGCCAAAGAATAAACACTGAAATTGAGGTTTCTGTTTTCCCTTTATCGAATACCACAAAAATACATGTGAAGAGACATATAGAAACCTACTGTCATGCACATACACATAAAATGGTAAATTCTGTGCTCACAAACTATTTTTCTTTAACTGCTCTGACTTAACACTTCTTATTCATATCCTGTGCTTAATGTGTGGGGCCTTACCTGCCCTCCAGCCAGCTTCTCCTGACCAGGGCATTCTCAGCTTCAAATCAGTTAGCAGAAGAAACTCTTCAACATTTATTAAACTGTTGATTTGACTTGTAAATTTAAGCCATTTTGTTACCCCTATTTTTATCCTTATCCATTTCAATAAATGTATAGACAGAAGGCAGAGCCAGGAGAGAAAGCACATGCCTGTATTGTCAGCTCTTCTATAGGCTGAGGCAGCAGAAGTGCTTAAGCCCAGGCCAGGAGTCAGAAGCCAGCCTGTGCCACACAGTGAGGATCCATCTCTTTAGGATGAAAAATGGAGAGGTAAATGTTGCCTGTAAGTTGTGTAAAATAAAATGCAAAAGGAACTAATCAAGATGAAAGTAAGTTCCAAGAGAGGTCTATGTTATGGGTAGACCTTATAATATAAGACATTTTGGAGTTTGTCAAGTTCTTTAAGAACTGAGTTTGGCATCACTACAACCTCCATGTCTACTTTGATGACTTAGAACCTCAGTTCTGTTCAGTAGCTGTCTCACACAGTCCCTTCAGATCTCTAAGCCTTCCTTTCTGCATCAGCAACATAGGGAGAATATACACAGGCCTTATTGTATTTGGAAGGTTCTGATAAGATGTACATTAAAACATGTTTTACATCCTAAAAAATAACGAAAAGGCTCACTTTGTTCTCTCACTACCTCATCTACCAAATCGTACAGAATATGACACAGAGGCTTGCCGTATACCACCAAGCAAGGATTTTCCACAGGTACTTGCAT
>NW_016108246.1:89033-94443 GCF_001604975.1 Cebus imitator
TTCCTTGTTACAAAGGCACACCCATTGTGAGGCTTAGTTATTCTGTGAAAGAAAGTAAAAGCCAAACTGAAGCTTAAATATAAGAGCTGTAAGACATTTTCTTCATACTGATAAAATCTCTACCATTAAAATGAAAGAAATGAGCTGATCATATTTCTATGTCTTTATGATATAATGTTTTCTATTTCAGTGGACTTAGTTTTTGTTCAAGGAACTGGTTACCCAGAATTATCTGTAGCTAGATTCATCTATTTCTAAACTCCTAAAGGATTTTAGACTGATGGCTGCTAGCCCTGGTTGATGCCTATCACCCAAAAAGCCTATGTCACCCGGTTACCAGGAAACAACCAAGTCAGGATAGTGGCTTACAATGCCACACCCCACAGCCCCACCCAATGGCTCACAATGCCCATCCCTGCTGCTGCCCACCTTGTGGTCACCTGCCCCAATGTGTGACTGCATTATTCATTCTGGGCTGCCTGAGCTTTCCAGTCCTGAGGAAAGTGGGTGTGTGGAGGGGAGGGTGGTTGTTATTGGAAGTCACCCTGGGCGCTGAACTCAGCAGAAAACCCTGGTTACTAATGTCAGTTCCATTAGCATCTCTGGTTTTCTGAGTCTGGTAGCTTTCCTTTACTCAACAAATGTAGTGATATATAATGTTTGACTAATTTTGTAGCTAAATGCTCCTCTCCTGTCTTACAAGTGTTAGTTTTTGTCTTCAATTTGACCATAGCAAAAAAAAAAAAAAATGAAATATTTCCTCTCTCCTCCCCTTTCCCATCCTGTAGGAAGGGGAGCCATGAAAATAAACTCTCTTCCACAGGCAGGGTCTGGCCTTCTAACTCTCAAGTCTTTACCTTACAAATTCAAGTCTAAAGTCATTTCATCTCTTTTGAATCCTGTAACCATGAGCTAGCTCTACCTGTCTCTCAGAACAAGGAGGTGAACAAAGCCCGTGAAGTTACTGGAGTAGGGCTGAAGAGACATTCATGTCAAAGTGGGAATTTTAAAGGAATCAGAGCTCCACGGCTAAACTTTTGGGTAAAACCAAACCAAAAACAACTTCTTTTACAGCTCTGGCAGTAACATTTCATACCTTTTGCAGTCATTTTAAGCATGCCCCACAATTTTTCCTTCAGTTTTCAAATTACAATTGGAAGAAATAAAGCTGCTTCTGTCAAGGTGACTTAAAACCATCTATTAAGAACACCATATAATCTCTTTCATGGCAAACTCTATTTTAAATTTAAGAAGTCTCCAAATATTTCAGTCTGAATTATCCCAATTATTAGCTTCCTTATTGAAAAGGAGAAAAGAAACAATTAGGCCTTTAACCAGCTCCTTCACTGAGGTACCATACTAGCTGGATAGGTCAGGCTAGAGAATGGGATGAGGACTCCAAAACTGGAGTATTTGAATTTTCATTGAGGAAAGGGAGAGACTAGACCAAAAAGGCCTCAAGCAAGAAGGCTCAACAACAAAGACAAGAGGCAGGACTAGCCTTTGTCCCCCATGCCCAGCCCTGGGAAAGCTGGCTATAGGCAGGAGGGAGCTGGAAGCTGAGGATGTCTCTGGGATGAGGGGGTGGGAAGGAGGTGGGGGAGGTGGTGGCCAGAGATGTGCCACAGAGCAAATGGCACCCGTGGCTTCTTTACCTTTGCGCCTCTTTGTGTTGGTGACAGGCTCTGCAGTGGTGGATGTTGGTGCTGCAGCTGCCACAGACTGAGTCTCGAATTCACAACAAGGTGCCACCCCCTGCTTGCACCAGGTACAACTGAGGCGAGCCCTGGGGCCTAGGCAGCAACTTAATGTATTTCCCATGGGTGATCTAGAATCGGACCTTCAAAACAAAGCAACAAACACACACACACACACACACACACACACACACACACACACACACAGCAACAAAAAAGAAACGAAACAAAGCAACACACAAAATAATAATAAAAAAAAAGGACCAACAAAAAAGAAAAAAACAAAGCAACAGAGCAAGCAGCAAGGGCACAAACGCTTCCGTGAGGGTAGTCGGAGCTCCTCCTCTTCCCACTACCAGCTTCTGACTGAAGGCTGCTGGCCCTGGCTGATGCCTGTCACCCACAAAGCCTCCTATGTCACCTCGTTACCAGGAAACAACAAAGTCAGGCCAGTGGCTCACAATGCCATGTCCCACAACCCCATCCAATGGCTCACAATGCCCATCCCTGCTGCTGGCCACCTGTGGCCACCCTGCCCCTCTTGGTGACTGCATTATTCATCCTGGGCTGCCTGAGATATTCCACTTTTCACTATAGGCCTCAAAGGGCTCTGAAATGTCCCTTCATAGATTCTATATAGAGAGTGTGTCTAACCTGTGAATAAAAACAAAGGTTTCATTCTGCGTGATAAATCCACAAACACAAAACATTTTCCCAGAATCCTTTGGGGCCCATCTCTCACCTTCAGCTTCCTGTTCCTGGTTATTTGGGCTTCTGTCTTGTGTGCTCTGTCAGGTTCTAGGCCTTGTAAGGGTGAGTTCTATGTCTCCACTCATTTATATGTGCCCAGTAGGGCTGGCTCTTGGGAGGGTCTTCATGGTGACTGAGGCCATGGATCCTTCGCACTGTTCCTTGAATCCACTTGACATGAAATACTCATCCTGAAATGATGCTTTGAAAGTGATGCTTCCAGTCAATTATGGATCCACTGTATTATGGGTCCCTAGCACCCAATACATGGCATATAAGAAATGAATGAAAATTAGTGAGTGAATGAACTCAAATGTGCCTACAAGGTGAGAGAAAAGTGGTTCTACTTATTAGGTGTGCTACGAAGGCACCTGGGACTGTTGGCTTTGCTATTTCCTAGTAGGCCTGGGGCTTTGAAGGCTGGCATTTCCTCATTCTAAACCTCAAATTCCAATAAATTACCACCAAGTGGACAAAGGTCCACGGGCCAGAGCTCTTGGTGTGAACAACATACCTTTTTTTTGGGTGTGATTAATGGACAGGGACTATACTAAACTAAAAACAATGTGTGCTGACTACCTGCAAGCCGTGGTGATAAAGTACTCTGTATATATGATCTTATTCAATGCTTGTTACAAATCCATGAAGTGGATTTTTAGACAAACTTTCTATTCTAGAGCTTTTTGAACAAGAGGCTAGTGTAGTGAGTTTTCACCTACTTGAGATTCAGATATTTGTTATCTCATGGCCAATCTCATTATATGTACACTCCTACATGCTTCTCCTCTTCCTCTCATGATTTTATGGCAAATCCCACACATCATATAACTTCCTCCCTGACTGTCTTGGTATATGTCTGTAAAAGATATGATTCTTGTTTGTTCTTTCAAGACAAGGTCTCTGTCACTGAGGTTGGAGTTCAGTGGCATGATCTTGGTTCACTGTGGCCTCTCCTGCCTCAGCTTTCTGAGTAACTGCAACTACTGACTCACACCACCATGTCCAGCTAATTTTTTAATTTGTATTTTAGTAGAGACAGGTTCTTGCCATGTTGCCCGGGCTGGTCTAGAATTCCTGGATTCAAAGGATCTTCCCACCTTGACCTCCCACACTACTGAGATTATAGGTGTGAACCACTGTGCCCAGAGACAAGAACTCTTTAAAAAATATAATCCCAATACCATCATCAACCAACCATCTCACACCATTGCTCTTTATCACTGTCAACTCTCCTGCTAGCTCCAAATTTCCAGTCATTTCATGTATTTATGATTTGAATCTGGATCCAAATAAAGTCTCTCTTTGGGATTGTTTGATTCACCTCTTAGGTTTTTTTTGATCCTGACAGCTTCCCACTTTGATCTCTGTGTTGTCCCTTGCAGTTCATTTATTGAATAAATCAGGCCGTTTCCCCATAGTTTGGATTATGCTAAGTGTATTCTCATTATGCTGTTTCCCATAATGTGAATTTTTCTAATTGTATCTTGTGATATTGGTTAACTTGCTCTTCACTTTGTTCTAGTTTTTATAAATTAGTAGTTTGATCTCAAGACTTGGTCAGATTCAGGTTGGACTTGAGGGTCAGGGCAAAAAGACTGCTAGTTTCTTCTGGGAGGAGGTGTGTACTCTCTGGACATCTTTTTTGTTTTAATTAGTGACGTTAATGGCCATTGATCAATTATGGATTGAACAATGAAGGTATTGTTGTGCCATTCCTTCTTCATTTATGAGCTGCCATACTTCCAGAAAGAGATGCTGCTACCCTAAGAAGGGCCTTGCATGAAGAAAAAAATAATGTAAATATAAAAAAGAGATGCTGCTTCTTATAAACTGTGTTACTCACTTGTACAATGTATATAGAAAACGCCAGTTCGTGGCTTGATTTCTTCTGTTTACCATTTTTCAAAATGATGGGCTGTTTCATTTATATCCCTCAATGGTGACCACTTCTATTAATTAATTTATTTAGACAGGGAGGGTCTAGCTCTGTTGCCCAGGCTGGTATGCAGAGTCATGCCACTATAGCCTCAAACTTCTAGGCTCAAGTGACCTTCCCACCTCAGCTTCCTGAGTAGCTGGGACCAAAGACATGGGCCCTCATACCTGAGTAATTTAAAAAATGTTTTGTAGAGACAAAGTCCCCCTGTGTTGCACAGGCTGGTCTTGAACTCCTGGATGAAGTGATCCTCCTAACTCAGCCTCCCAGAGTGTTGAAATTACAGGCATAAGGAACTGTGCCAGCCCACTTTTATTTTTTCAAAAGGATCATTATGAATGCAGACATTCAAACATATCTGATATATCTCAATTCACTGCAACTATTATCCTTATTAATGTACAAATGTCCTATCTTTGGTTAGAATGAGTCCCTTCAGATTGGCCCTTCAGACATGTTGAAATCATCCTAATAATCTCTGATGGATTCTTTGCTATCCAGAGTGACAATATGTTCCAGGCTCCTTACACATTTCTGGTCTAGACCTGAAATCAGCACTTTCTCCAGGAAGGCTTGTTTTCTTTCATTGGGCAATGGTATTTTGAGACTATTTTGAGACTACAATCTTGGTGCCAGGGGTAAATAGTATAATTTTAAAACTTAAAAAACTGCCTGGCTCATGCCTGTAATCCCAGCACTTTGGGAGGCCAAGACGGGTGGATCACCTGAGGTCATGACTTTTAGACCAGCCTGGACAACATTGTGAAACCCCATCTGTACTAAAAATACAAAAAATTAGCCAGGCATCATGGCTGGAGCTTGGGAGGCTGAGGCAGGAGAATCGCTTGAACCTGGGAGGAGGAGGTTGTGGTGAGCTGAGATTGTGTCATTGCACTCCAGCCTGGGCAAAAACAGCAAAACAGTCTCAAACAAAAACAAAAACAAAAATTAAAAATAATTAAAAAATTAACAGCTTTATAGAGGTGTAATTTACATACTAAAATTTACCCATTTTAAGTGTACAATG
>NW_016108246.1:94456-97334 GCF_001604975.1 Cebus imitator
AGAGAGAGAGAGAGAGAGAGAGAGAGAGAGAGAGAGAGAGGGTTATTACTCTGATACCAAGGCTGGAGTGCAGTGGTGCCATCATGGCTCATGGCAGCCTCAACCTCTTAGGATCAAGTGATCCTCTTGCCTCTGCTTCCTGAGTACCTGAGACTATAGGCTTGTGCCACCACACCTGTTTAAGTGTTTAAATTATTTGTAGAGATGGAGTCTCTTTATGTTTCCCAGGCTGTTCTTGAACTCCTGGGCTCAAGTGATCTCCTTGTCATGGCCTCCCAAAGTGTGGGGATTACAGATTTCAGCCACTGTGCTTGGTCCAGTTCAATGATTTTTAGTATATTTACAGAATTATATATCACCAAAATCTAGTTTAAGCGCATTTCATCATCCCAGAAAGAAACTTGTGGCCATCAGAGTCACTTTTCAGTCTCATTCCCAGCCCTAGTCAACCAGTAAGCAGCTGCTTTCTATCTCTATATTAGGCTGTTCTGGACCTTTCATAAAAACGAAATCATGCGATGTGTGTTCTTCTACATCTGGCTTCTTTCACGAAGCATTGTGTTGTTGAGGTTGACCACTGTGGTAGCATGCCTCAGAACTCATTTTTGATTGCTGAATAGTATTCCTTCATATTGCCCACATTTGAATTCCTTCATCAGTTGATGGGCATTTGGGTTGTCTCCACTTTTTGGTTCTTGTGAGTGGTGTTGTTGTGAACATTCACCTACAAGTCTTTGTGTGAACATACATTTTCATTTTTCCTGGTTCGATACCTAGAAGTAAAGTTGCTGACTTTAAGGCAATTTGACTTTATTTTATATTATTATTTTTGTCTTGAGCCCCTTGCAGTTCTGCTAGAGAAAGCAATTTTACTTTTAACATTTTGAGAAACTGTCATATTATCTTCCAAAAAAGTGGCTGTACCATTTTATATTCCCACTGGCAGTGTATGAGGGTTCTGTTCTCCACATCCTCTCCAGCACTTGGTGTTATGTGTCTGCTTGGTTGTAGTTATTCTAGTGGGTGGAAAGGGACATCTCATTATAGATTAATTTGCATTTTCCTAGTGACTAACAATGTTGAACACTTTTTAATGTGCTTATTGGACATTAAAATATTATCTTTGGAGAAATGTTTCTTCATGTTCTTTTCCCATTTTTAATTGGATTGTCTTTTGAGTTGTAAGAGTTCTTCTGGATACATCAGTTATTAGACATATGATTTATAAATATTTTCTCCCATTCTGCCGGCTGTCTTCCCCTTTCTTGATTGTATCTTTTGATGTGCCAAAGTTTTAAATTCAGCTGATGTTCAATTTTTCATTTTCTTGCTTTTTCCCTTTCCTCCTTTTCCAGGTCTCATTAGGCAGCCCTGACTGGTCTTCAACTGTGCTTTTGATGTTGTATCTAAGACATCAGTGCCTTACACAAGATCATAAGAATTTACTCTCACGTTTTCTTCTAAGAGCTTTATTGTTTTAGTTTTACATTTAGGTCTGTGATCTGTTTTCAGTTAATTTTTGTATGGTGTTAGGCAGGGACCCAAATTAATTTATTTGTACATGAATATCCAGTTGCCTCACCACCATTTGTTGAAAAGTCTATTCGTGGTTGGAAACAGTGGTTCATGACTGTCATCCCAGCACTTTGGGAGGCCAAGGCTGGAGTATTGCTGGAGTCCAGGAGTTTAAGGCTAACATCTGCCTAATTCTTCCCCCACACCCAGCCCTGGGTAACCACCATTCTATTCTTTGCTTCTATGAGTTCAACATTTTTTCTTTTTTCCTTTTCTCTCTCTCTATTTTCTTTCTTTCTTTCTCTTTCTTTCTTCTTTCTCCTTTCTTTTTCTTTCTTTTCTTTCTTCTTTCTCTCTCTCTTTCCTTCCTTCCCTCCCTCCCTCTTTCCTTCCTTCTTTCTTTCTTTTCTTTCTTTCTCTTTCTTTCTTTATTTTCTTTCTTTCTCTCTCTCTCCTCTCTCTCTCTGCTCTCTCTCTCTTTCTTTCTTTCTTCTTTCTTTTTAATGAATCAGTTCCTAAGCAGAGTTCAACTTTTTAAGGATCCACACATGAATGACATCATGCAGTATTTATCTTTCGGTGCTCTGCTTATTTCACTTAGCATAATGTCGTCCAGTTTCATCCATGTCATCACAAATGCAACAATTTTTTTCTATTTTAAGGCTGAATAATATTCCATTGTGAATACAAAAACACATATTCCTACATTCCTCACAATTCTGTGTTAAGGCTGAATAGTATTCCATTGTGACTATAGAAATATATATTCCCGTATTCCTTAAATTTTATTGTATGCAAGGATTGTCTTTTCTCAACATCATCACCAACACGTGTTATCCTAATCCCTGTCAAAATTCCAGTGGTATTCCCCATAGAAATATAAAAAAACTGATTCTAAAACTTATATGGAAGCACGAAAGATCCTGAATAACCAAAGCAATTTTGACTGAACACAAGAACAAAGCTGGAGGAATCACACTACTTGATCTCAAAGTCATAAAGCCATAGTAGTGAAAAAAGCATGGTACTGCTACAAAGATAGACATGGTCTATCACTGGAACAAAACAGAGTCCGGAAATAAATCCATGGATTTACAATGAACGAATCTTCCACAAAAATGCCAAGAACATGCAACCCCAGAAAAGACATTCTGTTCACAAAATGCTGTTGGTAAAACCTAATATCCACAGGCAAAAGAATGAAATTGAACCTCTCTTTCACACCATACATGAAAATCAACTTGAAAAGGGTTAAATGCTTAAATGTAAGACCTGAAAAGCTTCTTGACATTGGTGTAGCAAAGATTTTACGGATAGGACCCCAAAAGCACATGGAACAGAAGCAAACATAGACAAATGGGCT
>NW_016108246.1:98212-99358 GCF_001604975.1 Cebus imitator
GGCTCACTGCAGCCTCAAATTCCTAGGCTCAGGAGATCCTCTCACCTCAGCTTCCTGACCAGGTGGGATTGCAGGCCTGTACCACCATGCCTGGCCTATTAAAAACAAATTTTTAGTTTTATTGATCTTTATTTTTTGTAGACAGATCTCACTCTCTATGTTGCCCAGGATGGTCTCGAACTCCTGGTCTCAAGGGATTACCCCCCCACCTCAGCCTCACAAAGTGCTGCAGTTACAGGCATGAGTGCCCAGACTGAGCTTTCAGTTCTCTTCCAGTGACCTATGCATCTGCCTTTGAGCCAGTACAATACTCTCTTGATTACCTAATTTCAGCAAGTTTTGAAATTAGGAAGATAAGTCCTCCAACTTCGTTCTTCTTTTTCAGGATCATTTTGCTTATTCTGTGTCCTTTGCCTTTTCACATGAATTGTAGAAACAGTTTGTCAATTTCTGCAGAAAAGGTAGGTGGGATTCTGACAGGAATCAGGTTGAACATGTAGACTAATTTGAGGAGTACTGACAACAATATTTAGTCTTCTGATCCATGAATATTGAATATCTTTCCCTTATTTAGTTCTTCTTTGGTATCTTCCCACAGTATTTTATTCTTTGAGATGCTATTGTAAATGGAATAATTTTATGAATTTCATTTTTCGATTGTTCATTGCTAGTGTACAGAAATACAATGGATTTACATATGCTGATTTTGTGAACTTGGTGAACTAGTTTCGCTTTTTTATCCTTTTTGTTAATTGTACTTTAAGTTCTGGGGTACATGTGCAGAACGTGCAGGTTTGTTATATAGGTTTACACGTGCCATGGTTGTTGGCTTCATCCATCACCACGTCATCTACATTAGGTATTTCTCCTAATGCTATCTCTTCCCTAGCCCTTCAACCCGAGAGTCCCTGGTGTGTGATGTTCTCCTCCCTGTGTCCATGTGTCCTCATTGTTCAACTCCTACTTATGAGTGAGAATATGTGGTGTTTGGTTTTCTGTTCTTGTGTTACTTTGCTGAGAAGGATGGTTTCCAGCTTCATCCATGTCCCTGCAAATGACATGAACTCATCCTTTTTTATGGCTGCATAGTATTCCATGCTGTGTATGTGCCACATTTTCCTTATCCAGTCTATCACTGATGGGCAT
>NW_016108246.1:100721-107572 GCF_001604975.1 Cebus imitator
TGGTCTTGAATTTCTGGGCTCAAGTGATGGTTCTGCTTCAGCTTCTCACAGTGTTGAAATTACAGGTGTGAGTCCCCACGCCCAGCCCTGTTTTCTTGTTTTGAGAGGTTCTTCCTCTTTCCACATCATCCCCTCTATTCCTTTCCATCTTGAATATCCCTAATCTCTAGGCCCTCTTCTTTGAACCTCCTCCTAACTCTTGCAGAGTTAATTATGCCCTCCTCTGTGTTATTTCAGAACATTACATGTGTTTATAATGTTGCCTGTGTTGTCCTGTACCTGTCATTTTTTATTCTCACTCTGAGTTCAGCATTTATACTAGATTTATCTTAAAAACTCTTATACTTGCCAGTATATAGAAAGCTCTTAAGAAATATTTGTTGTAATCAATGAATTAGGATTTGTTGATAAGCCTCTTTGATTTTAGTAGATCATTTTCTAATTGTCAGCTTAAATACATTGTTAAGATTTCACCCTATCCCTAAGCCAAATTGCTTCCTATGCTGGAAAAAACAAACAAACAAAAAAACACTACTGTGACTGCCTAAGCCTCCCCCGGCATGGCCACCCTAGGAGACATGCAGCAGGAGTACTGGGGAACTGACCTCTTCCATCTGCCCTCACTTACCTTCCTCAGATACTTGTATGGGGCTGTCACTGACGTTACATGCTGCTGCAGCTCCTTGATTAGCTGGTCCTTGTCATGGGACAGAAACTGTGGGGTCAGGACAATAAATGCCTTCATCACCTGCAGAAAGAGGGCAGAAGCACAAAATGAGTGTCAACATATTACATATCATAAACAGTCAGTATTTATTGAATGAGTGAAAAAACAAGGTGACACTAGATCCTATGGTGGTTTTGGAAAAGAAGAGGACCAGGTACAAATGCCTGTACTTCCAATTTCCACTCCATGCCTTGATAAGTTGCCTAATCTCTCCTTAACCTCAGTTTCCTTCTCTGTGAAATGGGAAAAATAAAGGTTCCGCTCCTCATCTGGGTTCTTTAAAGCTTCCATGAGATAATACATATAAAACATCCAGGTAGTTTACACTATTATCCCTGTCATCAATACTTTCATCATCATTTTTACTATTATGATATATACAATTCTGTGCCTGGGACCCAAAGAGCATTCGATAATTATTGACAATTTATTATTCATACATTAATAGCGTTATCCCCATTTTATTGCACAAGGCCTTTCATATAGAAGTTGCTCAATAAACACTTTTTAATAAACAAAAGCATGTATGTTCTGCAGCCACATTGCTGAAGTGCCATCCTGGCTCCACTCCATAGTAGCTGTGTGACGTGGACAGGTTACTTAACCTTCTCTGCTTCTCTTTCTTCATCTATAAAGAGTAGAAGAGCTCTTAGATTATTATCTTTTGTGAGAGTTCCATTATTTGGCATACAGTTAAGTGTTCACTAAATATAATCTGTCATCTTTATTTTCAGAGCCAGAGAGGCCACAGTGCCCCCAGATCACCATACTGTGGTATCCTTCCCCCAAGGTTGCCCAGGTAAAGCCTGCAATTTTCCCTAGTACCTGCTTTCCTAGTGCCCATACACAAACACAATAATCCCTGCGTTCTCCTCACTTCCCCTCGAATCAGGTCTGTGCTGCTTGCCATGGCCGACCCCGCCACCTGTGGGTGCTCCCCCAAAGCCCTCCCCACCACTGCAGGCCCAGTGCCAGGCCTGGAGGATGAAGGAGCAGATGTCAGGGCTGGAGAGAACCAAGTCCACAAATCTCCTGCTTTCGAGAGTCACAGCTTCCCTTGGCACAGAGGGTAGAGGTCATAGGAAGCTAAAGACCCCTGACATGTCTGTGCCATGGGCCCAAAATGTGAAGACCTGGACATTGTAGGCTGAGAAACAAAAGAGTCCAGTGCTCCCAGGGCTTCTCGCCTCACTGCCTGTACTGACAGAGGAGGGCCAATGCTTAGTCCCCTGGGTGCTTGGCCCAAGAAACTTTGCCAAACATGAAATCTCTTGGAAGGCTCAAACTTGGTCTTAAACATTTGTGCAAATTCTGCACACTATTTCCCATTCTATCAGCAGGATTTTTGGCTTCTGTTATATATATTTAAGGCATAAAACATGATATTTTGATGTACATATACATAGTAACATGATTACTACACTCAAGCACACTGGTATATCCATTATCTCATATAATTACTTCTTTTTTTGTTTTGTGGCAAGAGCATTTAAAATCTACTCTCTGTGCAAATTTCTAATGCATCCTGTTTCAGCAATTAAAAAAAATCACATCCATTTCTCTAAAATATCCAAGAGAAATTGTTACTGTTGTGTAATGTGTCTTTCTAAAAATCATGTAGGGCTTAGGGACAGAGGCTCAGAGCCAGCCTACCTCAGTTCAAATCTGGATTGCACCCTGTGCTATCTCTGAGACTTTAGGCAAATTTTCTCACTGGTCAGCCACCCACTTTCCTCTTCAGTAAAATAGGGATAATAATCGCATCTCCCTTCCAGCATTGAGAGGTGAGTCATATAAAGCACTAAGAACAGTTTTCACATAGTTAAGCACTCCAGGTTAGCTACAGGATTATAATAAATAATATATTTATAATAATCTATCTCAATAGATTCATTGTATTCATAGATTTATAATAGATTCATAGTATTCATAGATTTATAATAGATTCATAATAATAAATCATAAACAATCGCTAACGTTTAGCGATTATTACTATGTTTGTTCTGTGACATCTTGTGTTGCATTAGAGGAGCACAAACATGAAATAAGCTCCCTGGATCTATGGGGACCAAGACAGAGTCTCCCTTCTTAATCTCATTTCCCACACTTCTTTAAACTGCACAGTGTCTTATTATGTTTTCCAGACCCTCTTGAATTTTATTTTGATTCTTCTGTATGCAGGGGTTAGGGAGGTGCACCAAAACCTGGGATAAGGGCACTGTAGACATGGCTCTATTCAAATTGAGCTGAGGGTTCTGTCACCAATACGTGAAAGATTGTCTGGGCAAGGATGATCTCATGAGGCATGTGAGGGTGACAGTCAGCCTGGCAGCAGCCACACCTACCCAGAGTCATTGAGAGTGTCATGACTCCTCCCCAGGAACCAGACATCACCCTCATCACCCACAGTTGCTCTCTCCCTAGTGTAGTAGATGTGCCCACATTCTACTTCAGCTGTCTTCTCTGTGTTACCCTGCAAAGAGAAGAGAGCTCCTTTCTTGAAGGCACTGAATTTAGAGGTGATGAGCCACAACCTGGGTTCCATTCTGGGTTTGATTTCTGCCTCTGGTTCTACCTGGTACCTGGGCATATCTTGCCATCTCTCTGAGTATATTTTCATTACATGAAGGGACAGGATGCATGGTACTGTTCCGAAATGTGATTAAGCCAATTTCAATTACAAATTTAAAAAGTATCAATTTGCTTTTGTGTGACATTATACCAGAATAAAATTTCTACTATAGTGTGAACCTTGCTCCCTGCTATATGCTCAGCATTCACACTGTCAGGACAGATGAGAGGCATCAATAAACATTTAAGGAGTGAATTTTCTTCCCTAAATGCTATCTCATTTGATTCTCATGTAAACCCTATGAGGCTGGTGTTTTTTTTAAGTTAACTTTTAGGTTTAAGATAATTGTGGACTTGTATGCAGTTATAAAAAATAATACAGATTGATGCCCCTATACTTTTTACTAGTTTTCCATAGTGGCAACACCTTGCAAACTATAGTTTAGTATCTCAGCCAGCATTCTGATGTTAATACAATCCACCAGTCGTCAGGTCTCCCATTTCACTTGTACTTATGTATGTATTGATTTTTATGCAGTTTGATCACATATGTAGGGTCGTGCATTCACCACCACATCAGGAAGATCTCTCATGTTGCTCTTTTATATCTACATCCACCTCCTTCTTCCCTTTTCCTCTCCTCTCCCCATCCCTAACCCCTTGCTAACAACTAATCTGTTCTCTATTTTCATAATTTTGTTGTTTCAAGCATGTTATATAAATTCCATAGTGTACAACTGTTTGAGACTGTTGTATTTTTTCAGCGTAATTCTCTAGAGACTCATCCAAGTTGTGTGCATCAATGGTTTGATCCCATTTATTTATTTATGAAACTGAGTCTCCCTCTGTCACCCAGGCTGGAGTGGCGTTGCATGATCTTGGCTCCCTACAACCTCCACCTCTTGGGTTCAAGTAATTCTCTGCCTCGGCCTCCTGAGTAGCTGGAATTACAGGCACCTGCCACCATGCCTGGCTAAATTTTGTATTTTTAGTAGAGACGAGGTTCCACCATTTTGGTCAGGCTGGTCTTAATCTCCTGACCTCGTGATCCACCTGTCTCGGCCTCCCAAAGTGCTGGGATTACAGGCGTGAGCCACTATGCCCGGCCCCTGATCCTTCTTATTGCAGAAGGATATTCCATGTTGTGGGTGTAGCTCAGTTTTTGTTTAACTATTTACCTATTAAAAGGCATCTGGGTTGCCTCCAGATTTTGGCTATTTTGAGTAAAGTTGCTACATACATTTGCATACATGGTTTTGTTGAAGACCATACGTGGCACTTTTTTTAGTTCATTTTAAGTAAAAAAAACAAAAAACAAAACACCTTATGCTCAGAGAGCCGTATCCACTTGGTCAAAGTCACTTACGGTTGGTATTTAAATTTGATTCTTGCTTCACAACCTATTGACTTGACCCCTAAGCAATATCTCTTGTGGAACACGAAATGGTTTTAAGAGCTATCTGAAAAATCATTTTAAAAACACTGAATCACATCCCTGTTTGGATTCACTTCCAATTGTTCTGAGAGTATCAGGTTGATTCTTAGTTTAGGTGCTGACATGCTTTGAACTCTCTGGAAGTCCTATGAAGAAGATAGATCTTCTTTAGAACCAGAGCTTTCAATTGGAATAGGATTTAGGTAGTATATGAGAAATTGTTTTAAAACCTGTAGTTATGATAATTGCCTTCTGTTTATGGCAAGTTAGTGGCATAAATACAGAAAGATAACCACATGGACCAAATGAAGCAGCCAGATAATCAGACCAAAATTATATAAATACATTTTTCAGAAACACACCACCGGCACCCAGGTTGAGAAACCTGGGTATTCACATGCAGAGGACTGAAATAAGACCCTTATGTTGCACAAGGACACAAACATCAACACAAAACCAACTCAACACCTAAGTTTAATCCTGAAACTAAAAAAGCTCTCAGGAAAAAAACATAGGGTGAGTGTCTATTTTGAGAAAACTTGAATCTGTGCACACCAGTTGCAAAAAGAAAAAATTAGGGAGAATATATCCATAAATAATACAATGCCTTCACCATCTCTCTCACTTTATTTCCCAATGGGAAACAGAAATCCCTGCTAACAAAAGGAAATATAAACAGGTTAGACAAAGGACAATTTTAAAATTTATAAACAAGGAGAAAACAATGAACCCAAAGAAAAGGCACCCTACAGATTGGGATAAAATTACAGAAAATCATGTATCCGAAGAGAACTGTTATCTAACATATGCAAGAAACTAAAGGTACTAAGTGGGCATAATGATAAAGCAACTAAAACCTATATTTATCCAAACAACCTGCCACTGGCATAAAAACAGAAAGGCTACCCAATGGACAGAATGAGGGAGTCCCACATGCCACCCAAATGAATGTACACTGAACACATTTTTCAACACAACACAAAAAGACACAATGGGAAAATAATAAATGATTTTCAGCAAACTGGATAACCACATGAAAAACAGTGAAATAGGACAAAAATCGATGTAAATTACACTGAAGGCCTAAACTCAATCTTGAGACCATTTACTTCCCTCAGGAAACAAAGGGTAAGCACATAGTTCAGAAGACTATGCCCACAAGTTGCAAAATGTGAAATATAAAAAGAAAAAGAAAAATTAGAAGAAAAAAAGCCATAGACAACACCATGGATTGGCAATCTTTTTCACTGCTTTTAACTGCACTCGGAAGTCACCACTTACATGGAAACAAGTGGAACTACGGAAACATCGGATCTTATGCTGTGAAAAGAAAACAATGAACAGAAGAGAAGGTGCCTCACAGACTGAAAGAAAACTATGGAAAATCCTGTCTTTGAAAGGGGTCGTTATAAAATATGTGCAGGAAACTAACACTACCATGTCGGGGGAAACAAAAACAGAAACAAAAACAAACACCCAAGCTAAGTCTGGGCAAAGGACCTGAATAGACTTGTCTGCAAAGCAGATGTGAAACTGACTCACAGGTAAAAGAAAAGTCTCTCGAAAGCACTAATTCTCACAAGAACGTCAAGGAAAACCGCACTGAGATACAGCTTCCATCCACATAGAATGAATGTTACCTAAAACAGAAATAAAAGTTTTAAAAGGAAACAACTAGTATAGACTTTCAGAAGGGAAAACTCTTCTCATACACTATTGGTGGGAATGTCAATGTCTACACACGCTAGGAAAAACAGCTGGAAGTGCCTCAAACAAAGTAAAAATGCCATTTCATCTAGCCATCATTCCATTCCTATGTGGAAGAGATACCTCCCTTGCCCTCTGTACTGCAGTACTCATGATAGCCAAGATAGGAAATGCACCTACCTGTTCATCCATTGATGAAGGGATGAGGAAACTGCAATATACATCCAGAGCAGAATATTCTTCAATCATAGAAATGGGTGAAATCTCTTCACTTGCAGCCACATTGAAAAACCTGAGGAACATTATGTTAAATGAAATAAGTCAGGCAGAGAAAGGCATATACTGCATGATCTCATGCATGTCAAATCTAAAACACTTGACCTCACAGAGGTAGAAAGTTCAACAGTGGTT
>NW_016108246.1:108057-110437 GCF_001604975.1 Cebus imitator
ACATGGAACCATCAAACACCCTGAAATTCAAAGCAACCCTGAAAATACAAAGTATATGGAATGCATCACTGTCCTCCATTTGAAATTATATTAAAAAGCCAGTTATCTAAACAATAGATGACTGGCACTAACCGAGAAACCCAGATCAACAGACAGAATCAGGGAGCTCAATCACAAACCCAAATTCCTAGGTAGTGTACACGTTTTGTAAAAGAACACCAAAAGACACAATGAAGAAGGGGAAGTATGTTTAGTAAATGGATTTGAAAACTGGATATCCCTACGTAAGTAAAACAGGACCCCTATTGTGTAAAAAGACCAAGGATTAACTCAAAATGAATTAGAGACTCATAAACAAAAGTTGAATGCATCAAACTCTTCCAATGAGAAGACATACGGTGTGGGTATATTTAGGTCAATGTGGATCTGTGCTCACAGTATGTCAAAATAAAAAATACAGGGGGAAAAGCTCATAGGTGATGGACTAGTTTGGTCATGATTCTGTTTTTCCTCATCAGTCACCTACATCAAAGGACAACAAGAAAACAGACACACATGGGACTGTATCATACGTTAGAGTTTGTGCCCAAGCAGATTTTTTAAAAATCCATAAATAAAATAAAAAAATTATCCTGAAGTTTACAAGAAAGGTTTCGGCAAACCTACATCTGATGAAAGGTTGTCTTCAAATGTCTAAGCAACAAACACTACTTACTAGCAAAAACACAAAAGAGAAACTAATAACTAAACAAAATGGGGCCAAAGAACCTAAATAGACATTTCTGCAAAGAAGATGTAAGATCGAAAACAAGTTTTAAAAACTTAGATAACATCACAAATCATGAGCAAGATGTAAATCAAAACAACACACATCATCTCACTATAATTCATATGGATGTTATCAAAGCAATAAAATACATTAAAAGAGAAACAAATGCTGGTGTAAATTTCCACAGAGGAACTCATTTGGTAAGAACGTTAATCAGTATACATACTACAGAAACCAGTGGGAGGTTCCTCCAAAAGTTTAACCTATACCTACCACTTCATCTAACAAGTGTACTACTAAATATACTTTCAGGGCAAAAGAAATCAGTCCATGCAAGAGGCATCTGCCACCCTATGTGGACTGCAGCACTATTCACAATTGCCAAGACAAAGAATAGACTTACCTGCCCATCCATAGATGAAGGCATACTTGGTGGATGTACACAAATAGAATCGTCTTCAGCCAGAAAACCAGAATGAAATTTCATCATTTGGAGCCACACTGTTGAACCTGGAGGACATCATGGTATATGACCTAAGACAGGCAGAAAAAGAAAAACTAATGTAGAATCCAAAATAAAAGGCTTCACTGCACAGGTCTAGAAAGCGCAATAATAGTTACTAAAGGTTGGAGGGAAGAAGGGGGATGGGTAGAGGTCAGAAATAAACACAAAGTTACACTTAGATGAGAGGAATGAATTGTTCCTTGCTGTTCTACAGCCAAGTGACCAGAGGTTAACACAACATCACACCCTTTTCACAAAATCTGGGAGATTCCAAATGTTTTCACCACAAATAAATTAACAACTGTTTCTGATAATAGAGCCTGTAAATATCCTGATTTTATCATTCCTCTGTGTCTGCATTAATCAAAATGCCCCACTCGAATTCCCCCTATTGTATACCTTTACTATATGACCAACCTTTTAAAAAACTATGTAAATACGCAATGCTAAAATTCATGTGGACCACAAAACACACTGAATTTCCAAGGCAATTCTGAGAAATCCAAACTACCTCGGTTGTGTCACACTTCCCGATGTTAAATTTCATTGAAAAGCTAGGGACCCCATTCCACAGAGAGCAGTGGAACAGATTAGAGGACCCAGACGTAAACCCTCACCCCTAACACCATCTGATCTTCAACAAAATCCACAAAAATAAGCTTTGGAGGAAGGACTCCCTCCTTTCAATACATGGCGCTGGCGCCGCTGCTTTGCCCCACGCGGCTGCTTTGTCGCCGCCCCGGAGCCGCGGTTCTCCGTACAAAATACACCGGTCCGGGGGCCCTTTTGGCTGGCGATAGGAGCCACGGGAAGTCGCCCATACGCCGGTTCAAAAAGGGGACTGAGCAGAGAACCAGGACAGTAGATTCCAGGGCAAAAAAAAAGGGCCACTAACCTCAGTGCCGCTGTTTAAGCCAGCGCAGTGAGTGGCCGCCGGGGAAAACAAACAGACCCCGGCGCCTCTTCAACAGGTGACTGGAACACCAACTTAAAAAAGGCTCTGAGGCAGGGAGCCAGGCGATCAGGCTCGGCTGGCCCCACCCCCGCAAAAGAACAGCAACCAGAAACTCTGGATTGAGAGTCTCACAGCAAGCGCAGCTGAACCC
>NW_016108246.1:110619-115493 GCF_001604975.1 Cebus imitator
CTGCAGAAGAAAAACAGTGGGCCCCGTGCCTCACGGTGTACAGACATAAACTCAAGATGAATGAAAGATGTAAATATGAAAGATGTAAATGCAAGACCTCACATCTGAAATGCCTGCGAGAACCTAGAAACACCCTTCCTGACAGAGGATTTGGCACAGCATGGAGGTGTTTCAGTCTCCAAAAGCAAGTGCAACTAAAACAACTATTGCCTAGTGGCACCTAATACACAAAAGAGCTGCTGCACAGAAGAAATGACCAACAGAGTGAACAGACGGCCTGCACAACAGGAGAAAATGTTCCCACACATGCATCTGATGAAGGCTAATATCCAGGATCTACCTTAAAGATGTTAAGCAAATAAATCAGGAAAACGAAAACTCAATGAAGAAAGGGCAAGGGGCATGAAAACATGCACCTCAAAAGAAGGCTTACAGCAACCAACAGACATGACAACATTCCTCTACCTCAGTCATCATCAGAAAAAGGCAAAGCAAAAGGTCCACAAGGTAGTATTGCACACTGGCCAGAATGACGATTAGGACACACACAGTCCACAAGAAGGAGGCAGAGAAGAAGGACGCTGCTCTGCTGCTGATGGAAATGCAAACCAGTTCAGACACCATGGAAAACAACGTGGGGATTTCTCAAATGACTTTCTCCACATCACTAATACTCACAAAAATGTCCATGAAAACCACGCTAACGTTCCGTCTCCTTCCATTCACTATGAATGCTACCAAAAACAAAACACAAATTTTTGAAAGTGCCAGCCAGTGTAGACTTACAGAAAGGTAACCTCTTCAACACTATTGGTGGAGATGTAAACTAGTATACACACTATGAGAAACAGCAAGAGGTTCCTGAAAAACTTCACAGTACAACTACCATGTCAGCTGGCGGCCCCACCACTGGTTCCACATTTAAAGCAGTTGAAATCCCTGGGCTGAAGAGAGCTATCTGCCTTCCACGGGTACTGAGGCACTTGTAACTGTGGCCAAGGTACAGAACCAAGCTACCTGTCCACACACAGCTGCAGGGTTGAAGAAACTGCTGTACAGATACACCATGGATTATGTTCCAGCCATAAAGCTCTGGGAAATCCTGCCATCTGCAGCCACATGAAGAAACCTGGAGAACATCAGGTCCAACGAATGAGCCTGGTAGACAAAGTCCCATTCCACACGATCTCAGGCATGCAGACTGGAAACATCTTCAACTCCTAGAAGCAGAAAGTTCAATAGGGATTACTAGAGGTCACTGGGAAGGTGGAGAGGGTCTGGGAAGGAATCAGTAATGGGTAAAAAGTTACCCTCAGATGAGAACAATCAATTCTGGTCTTCTATTCCATAGCAGGGTGACTGGCCTTAACACAAATGTATCATATGTCTCAAAGTTGCTAGAAGAAAATATTCTGAATGTTGTTATCACACAAAAAAATCATAACTATACGAGGTGAAGAGATGCTAAATAACACAATTTGATCATTACTCAACATACACATGTATCAAAATCTTCCCTGTACCCTCTAATTATATACATTTATATATGGCAAATGATGTTTTAAGATATATAAAGAAAACAATGCCAAAATTCTCATGGAAATGTGAAACACCTTGAATTTCCAAAGTTATCCTGAGAAATACAAACCATGTGGCATGTATCACATTCTGTGAGTTCTACTTAAATGAAAATCCCTAGTTAACCAACCCATATGTTACTAGTAAACACAGAGAAGTACAGACCAGTGAGCAAAATGAGGGCATTCAATAATAAACACAAATTTATACAGAGTGAACACATTTTTCGAAACACTACTAAACTGACACAATGGGAACGGTTTTCAAAACTAGGTATCCATATGCAAAAGAATAATACAGGACTCCTATGGTATGAAATACACAATAATCAACTGAAAAGGATTAAAGATTATACAGAAAACTTGCAACCATAAAGCTCCTATAAAGATAATCTCAGGTGTGTGTATATTTATTGCAACTTTGATGTATGCTCACGATTTGCAAAAACTAACAAAAATACAAGGAAAAGAAAATCATGGACAATGGACTGCTTTGGTAGTGATTTTGTTTTTTCTTGATTGGTAACCAATAGCACAGCTAACCAAGAAATTATACATGTGGGGCCACGTCAAACTGAAGAGTTTGTGCCTAATAAACAATGAACAAAATGAAAAAACATATTAAAAATTGTAAGTAAAGTTTGGGCAAACATTCAGTTGGATAAGGGGTTATTTTTGAAAAGGTACAAGCTAGTAACACTACCAGCTGGCCAAAAAAAAAAAAAAAAAAAAAAAAAAAAAAAAAAAAAAAAAAAAAAAAAAAAAAAAAAAAAAAAGCAGAAAAATAACCAAACCAAATAACCTGAAGAGATATTTGTGTAGACAAGAAACTGTTGTAACATTTGCAAAAATGTGGTTACCATTACTACACATGAGAAAAATGAAGATCAAAGCCACACTCAGATCTTATCTCACTCCAACCAGAATGAACATTACAAACAGATTAAAATATTTAAAAAGACAACTTATAGTATGAATTTCCACAAAGGGGAACTGTTTGTAGAAACGTAAATTAGTATTAATGCTGTAAAAAAAAGTTGGGGGTCCTGCAAAGAATAGAAAAGAAAACTACCATACAATCTAGGATTCCCACTACTGGGTATACATTCAACCTACCTGTCCATCCACAGATAAAGGGATCATACTCTCATATGCATACACTAGAGAATATTCTTTGGCCACCAAAATGATGAAACAGTGTCATGTGGAGCAACCCAGATGAACCTGGAAAACATTATGTTAAATGTAATGAGCTGGGCCAAGAAAGACAAACACTGACTCTTAAGATGTCTATCTTAAAGAGGTAGAAAGCACAATATTGGTTACCAGGGTCTGAGAGATAGAGAGGGAATAGGGATTGGTTATGGAAGCAAAGTTATGTTAACCTTAAAGGAATAAAACTGAGTGTTCTCCTCCTCAGCCTGGTGACTGGAGTTAACAATATTATATTTTTCAAAAGAACAAGAAAGGAGAATTTTGAGTGTTCTCTTCACACAAAAATAATACCTTATGAGGAAATAGAGATCCTAAGTACCCTGATTTGATCATTACCCAATCTACATGTGTAAAAATGTACCCCTAATTATGCACCTTTATGCTGTGAAAAAAAGTTAACAGAAATAAATACATATTGCTAAAAATCACAGGGAACCATAAGAGCAATTCATATCTAAAAGAATCCTGAGAAATACAATCAAAGTGAGGACCCACAATCCTTGATATTAAATCACACTGCCAAGCTGCAGTTATGCAGCAGATATATGGTCCTTGTATAAAAACAATACCTAGAACTGTGGACAAAAACGGGGAGGGCAAAACAAGATCAACGTAAATATGGACACAGTCAGCTCACTTTGCTAAAGACCACGGCAATGTGGAAAGCAGAGTCTGCTGAATGAATACCTTTGAGAAAAATAATATCTGGAAGCAGAAGAGAGAAGAGAGAAACAGGACACTTATTTTACATGATATATGAAAATCAACCCCCTCCCCCAGAAAACAAACAAAAAAAACCCCGAAGACCTGAACAAAAGACCATAAACCACAAAATGTTTTTAACTAAAACACAGGTTGAGCATATATCCCGGGTCACTTGAATCTCTGCTCACCTTTGCAAAGAGAAAAAGAAACAAACACCCTGGAAGAAAAACCTCATTGACAATTAAATGTTTTGTCACTGATAAGTATTTTCTTACATGGGTGACTAAAATTACATGCATAAAACGCAAAAATAAACATGGACTACATCAACCTGAAAAGTTTCTGCACAGCAAAAAAACTACTTTCCAAATAAAAAAGGAATCCTATAGATTAGGCAAAAATTTCAGGTAATCATGTAATTCATGAGTTGTCATCTAAGGTGTACACAAAAAACACTACAAAGTAGCAAAAGAATCTAATATTTCGCAAAGTACATGAACAGACAATTCTGTAACATAAAATCGAACAACAGATAAAAGGTCCTCAAAATTAACTATCTAACAAAGTTAACTGTGAGTGGTTTAACTGAAAACCACACACAGATAATCTCACACTTACTGAATATTCCTAGAAAGTTTTTTAAAAATAGGAGAGGCTAGTCTCAGTGGCTCACGCCAGTAATCCTAGAACTTTGGGAGTCCGAGGCAGCAGATAACCTGAGATCAAGAGTTTGGGATCAGCCTGATCAATATGGAGAAACCCCGTCTTTACCACAGATACAAAAATTAGCCTGGCGTGGTGGCGGGCCCCTGTAGTCCCAGCTACTCAGGAGGTTGAGACGGGAAAATTGCTTGAACCCGGGAGCGCAGGTTGCAGTGACGCAAGATGACACCACTGCACTCCAGCCTGGGCAGGGCGAGATTGTCTCCAAAGGAAAAAAAAAGAAAAAGGAACGTGGGTATGGTTTTGGAGAAAAGCGAACTCATACACTGTAAATGAACATGAGATCAGGGGGATCCATCCAAGATGGCCATTTAGGAACAGCTCAGGATTGCAGCTTCCAGTGAAAGCGCAGAGGCTGAGTGGACACCGCATTTTTATTACCCAAAGACTAGGCAATTCCCAGGAGGAGAAGATCCATGGGTCGCCAGCACGGCTGTTTCGGCCAGTGCGGCTGCTTTGTCGGTGCCCCGGAGCAGTGGTTATCCATACAAAATACACCAGTCCGGGTGCCATTTTGGCTGGCAAATGGAGCCACGGGAAGTCGCCCATTCGTCTGTTTAAAAAGCGGACTGGGCAGGGAACCAGGACAGTAGACTCCAGGGCAAAAAAAGCGCCATGAATCTCAGTGCCACTGTTTAAGCCAGCGCAGTGAGT
>NW_016108246.1:121491-124938 GCF_001604975.1 Cebus imitator
GGGGGGTGGGGAGCTGGGGAGAGATAGCAAGGGGAGAAATGCCAGATGTAGGTGATGGGGACGAAGGCAGCAAATCATACTGCCACGTGTGTACCTATGCAACAATCTGGCCTGTTCTTCACATGTACCCCAAAACCTAAAATGCAATAAAATAAATGGGAAAAAAATGAAGAAATACTTGGATTAAAATTTTATTATATAAAAAAAAGAAAATGAGATCAGAATACACACCACAGAAAACCGCTAAATACCTGGAGACTCCTTAAAGAATTGACACTGCAGATCTCCCCTGCTCTATAGTCCCTAGCGAGGTCTCTTTCTAAAGGTCCTGAGACATCAAAATAACCCTGGACCTCAGCTCAGAGGACCAGCAGCTCGGAGGGTCCCAGGTCCCGCGCTTCACCAAGACCTCTGGAACAGGCGCTCCTATATGCTGGACGCGGGTCGCACACCGTTCCTGGCCAGGATGCGGACGCTGGGGCGGCCAGGACCCCACAACCGCCGCCACGCAGACTACTGGGGCCCAGATGCCCACAAGGAGTCAGGGCCCAAAAGCGAGCGGTGGGGAAGGAGCAGGGAGGCCCGGAGGGTTCCCGGTGGGGTCCATGCCCTGCCACTTACTGCGAAACCTGCCTCCTGCTCCCCCATCACATGGAAGCCACCACAGCTTCTCGGAAGCGCGCTGGGACCGCGCGGCCGCTTCTGGACGCCGCCGCCTTTGACCGTTGCTTTTGCTGGCTCGGACCACACCTCCGCTGCTTCTGGTTGCTTCAACAACGCCACGGCTTCTGCTGGGGCCCCGAGGGAAGCGCCGTCTCGGCTTCCGTAGAGGCGCGCACGCCTGCAGCGTCCCTAGCGACTGGCTGACGCACCACCCCCTCTTAAAGGGGCCGCGGCTCGCACTGTACAGAAGCAGCTTCGCGTTGCGGCACAGGCTGAGACTCTGCTCAGCCCCAGCGGTGAACGAAAGGCCCCAGTCTCTCCTCCCGGCTCTAGGGCCCTAGAGGTGGCAGGAGTGGAGCCCTGTGACCCCAGCCCCGAGATCGGCTCCCTTTGCCTGGGAGCTTCCAGGACCTGCCCCTGCCCTCCTCTGGACCTCAGCTTCACGATCCGGAAAGGAAGCGGCCTGGCTGGAGCTCTGGGGTCCCTCAAGCGCGGCGCCTCAGGATGCAGGGCGGGCTCCCTGGTTTCTCTGTAGAGGGGACCATTAGAACCACGGAAATCTGGGGGCTGGAGGGACAGTCCCGAGGGCAGCTGGGCCTCCCCGGCCTCCCTGTCCGCATCCGTCCTGTGGGAGCCTGGGGGCCTGGCTAGGGCCCAGACACCCGAGGCCTCACCAGGGCTGCGTGGGTTACCGGCTCCCCAGGAGACAGGCAGGGGCCCTGGGGTCCAGCGCTGCCGCACCTCAACTCCATCCTAGGTCAGCCCCGGAGGGGCCCTGTGGAATGGACCCAGCGAGCCCCTTCCGAGGGAGAGGGACCCGCATTGCATCTGTCTCTGTGACACCCACGGGAGGGCCGTGCTGGCCTCTCCCGGGGATCTGGGGCGAGGCGGGGGAATCCCAGCCGCCTGGCCAACATGCTGAAACCTCGCCTCTACTAAAAATACAAAAATTAACCGGGCATGCTGGCGCCCGCCTGTAATTCCAGCTACTGGAGGGGCTGAGGCAGGAGAACCGCTTGAACCCGAGGAGGAGATTGCAGACCTGGGGTCACTGCAGTCTCCACTTCCCAGGCTGAAGGAATTCTCCTGCCTCAGCTTCCCGAGTAGCTGGGATTACAGGCACCCACCACCGTGAGCGGCTAATATTTGTATTTTTAGTAAAGACAGGGTTTCACCGTGTTGCCCAGGCTGGGCTCAAACTCCTGACCTTGCGATCTGCCATCTTGGCCTCCCAAAGTGCTGAGATTACAGGTGTGAGCCACCTTGCCCGGCCGGGTCAGGGGTTCAAGACCAGCCTGACCAACATGCTGAAACCACGTCTCTACTAAAAATACAAAAATTAGCCGGGCGTGATGGCACATACCTGTAATCCCAGCTACTTGGGAGGCTGAGGCATGAGAATCACTTGAACCCAGGAGGCGGAGATTGCAGTGAGCCGAGATCAAGCCACTGTACTCCACCCTGGGCGACAGAGCAAAACTTCGTCTCAAAACAAAAGCAAAAACAAAATAATATTCAAAATGATAAAGACAGAAAGTAGAATGGTGGTTGCCAGGGGCTGGCAGAGGAGGAAACGGGGAGTTTGTATTTAACGGGTAGAGAGTTTTAGTCTTACAGGAGGAAAAGAACCATCCGGGCATGGTGGCTCACACCTGTAATCTCAGCATTTTGGGAGGCTGAGGCGGGCAGATCACCTGAGGTCAGGTGTTTGAGACCAGCCTGGCCAACATGGAGATACCTTGTCTCTACTAAAAATACAAAAATTAGCCGGGCCTGGTTGCGGACGCCTGTAATCCCAGCTACATAGGAGGCTGAGGCAGGAAAATTGCTTCAACTCTGGAGGTAGAAGTTGCAGTGAGCTGTGATCCTGCCACTGCACTCCAGCCTGGGTGACAGAAGGAGATTACGTCTCAAAAAAAGAAAAAGAAAAGAGCCATGGAGACTGATGGCAGTGATGGTTGCGTGACATTATGCATACATTTACTATGTTTAATATGACTCAACTCTGTACCTAAAAACAGTCAGGATGGTAGATTTTATGTTAAGTATAAATTATCACAATATTTTAAAAATTGAAAGAAAATCAGGAGCAAAGATTTTACCAAAGCAATATGTAGACGGCGGGTGCATGAAAAAGGTATTCGACATCATTAGCCATTAAGGAAGTGAACATTAAAACCACAATATTACTACGGGCCTATCAAAAATTACTACAGACTTATCAATGGTTAAAATAAAACATTGGTAGTGCCAAATACTGGAGGAACTGGATCATTTATACATTGCCAATGAGAATATATTTTATATTATAAAGTTTATTGAGTACAGCTGTTCTTGAATATACTTTAGTAGTTTCTTTTTTTTTTCCCCATTTATTTTATTGCATTTTAGGTTTTGGGGTACATGTGAAGAACATGCAAGTCTGTTGCTTAGATACACACGTGGCAGTGTGATTTGCTGCCTTCCTCCCCATTACCTACATCTGGCATTTCTCCCTTTGCTATTTCTCCCCAGCTCCCCACCCACCACCGTCCCTCCCCTATTCCCTGCCAACTGACTCCAGTGTATACTGCTCCCCTCCCTGTGTCCATGTGTTCTCATTGTTCAACACCCGCCTATGAGTGAGAACATGCGGCATTTGATCTTCTGCTCTTCTGTCAGTTTGCTGAGAATTATGGTTTCCAGGTTCATCCATATCCCTACAAAGGGCACAAACTCATCATTTTTGATGGATGCATACTATTCCATGGTGTATATATGCCACATTTTCCCTGTCCAGTCTAT
>NW_016108246.1:131665-134018 GCF_001604975.1 Cebus imitator
GCCCAGCAAGGAGGCAGCCTAGTCACTGTCTGCCTATAGAGGCTTTGCTGAGCTGCTGTGGGCTCCACCCAGCTGCCTAGTGAACTTCCTTTAGTCCTGTTTATATGGGTGTAGTTAGCACTGCCTTGGCAATGGTGGCCCACCTCTTTTAAGGCGGAGTCTCTCTGCAGTGGCAGGTTGCCTTGACAACGGTGGGCTGCCTCAGTAATGGTGGGCTGCCTCAGTAATGGCGGGTTGCCTTGGCAAGGGCAGGCTGCCTCAGCATTGGCTGACTACCTCCGTACTGGTGGGCCGCCCTCGTAATGGCGGACGACCCTCCCCCACAGTGCTGGACCGTCCCGGGTTCAGCTGCGCTTGCTGTGAAACTCTCAATCCAGAGTTTCTGGTTGCTGTTCTTTTGTGGGGGTGCGACCAGCCGAGCCTGATCGCCTGGCTCCCTGCCTCAGAGCCTTTTTTTTTTTCCAGTTGGTGCTCCAGTCACCTGTTGAAGAGGCGCCTGGGGATCTGTGTGTTTTCCCCTGCGGCAAGTCACTGCGGTGGCTTAAACAGCGGCACTGAGATTCGTGGCGCTTTTTTTTGCCCTGGAATCTACTGTCCTGGTTCTCTCCTCAGTCCCCTTTTTAAACAGACGAATGGGCGACTTCCTGTGGCTCCAATAGCCAGCCAAAAGGGCACCTGGACCGGCGCATTTTGTACAGAGAACCGCTCCTCCGGGGCGCTGACAAAGTAGTCATAGGGTGCAAAGCAGCGGCGCGGGCTGGCACAGCCGCACTGGCCGAAACAGCTATGCTGGCGACCCGTGGAGCTCTTCCACCTGGGAATTTCCTAGTCTGTGGGCAATAAAAATGCGGCATCCACTCACCCTCTGTGCTTTCACTGGGAGCTGCATTCCTGAGCTGTTCCTAAAAGGCCATCTTGGATTGATCCCTGATACCTTTAGTAGTTTCTTATAAAACTCAACATGTACTTAACGTACAATCCAGCTTGGGCATTTATTCCCGAAAAATGTAAAATTACGTTCACATTTAAAAAACAAAAACAGACCTGGTGCGGTGGCTCACGCCTCTAATCCCAGGACTTTTGGAGGCTGAGGCAGGTGGATCACAAGATCAGGAGTTCGAGACCAGCCTGACCAACATGGTGAAACCCCGCTCAACTAAAAATGCAAAGATTAGCCAAATATGGTGGTGACCACCTGTAATCCCAGATACTTGGGGGGCTGGGACAGGAGAATTGCTTGAACCCGGGAGTGGAGGTAGCAGTGAGCTGAGATTGTGACACTGCACTCCGTCCTAGGTGACAGAGCAAGACTTAATCTCAAACAAACAAACAAACAAACAAAAAACCTGTGTTCATAGCAGCTTTGTTCACAATAGCCAAAAACCAACCAATCCCAATGATCATTGGGCTAATTAGCAGCAATTCAGATGAACCTCAAGGGTATCATGCTGAATGAAAAAAGTCAGTCGCAAAAGATTCCATACCTACATTCCATATGTAATCATATACTGATGATTCTATATATATCAAAATAAATCATATAAAAAGATCCAATACATATATTCTAGACATATATTCCATATAATCATATAGTAATGATTATATATATATATATAGACACACACACACACACACACACATGCACACTCACAAAACCTTAATTTTATTTTATTTTATTTTGAGATGGAGTTTCACTCTTTCTGCTGAGGCAGGAGTGCAGTGGTGTGATCCAGGCTCGCCGCAACCTCTGCCTCCCTCATTCAAGCCATTCTCCTGCCCTCAGCCTCCCAAGTAGCTGGGATTACAGGCACATGTCACCATGTCCAGCTAATTTTTGAGTTTTTGGTAGAGACAGGTTTTCTCCATGTCTGTAATGCTGGTCTTGAAAGCTCGATCTCAGGTGACCCACCCACCTTGGCCTCACAAAGTGTTGGGATTACAGGCGTGAGCCACCACGCCTGACCAATTTGTTTATTTTTTTGAGATGGAGTCTCACTCTGTGGCCCAGGCTGGAGTACAGTGGCAAGATCTCGGCTCACTGCAATTCCCACCTCTTGGGCTCCAGCTATTCTCCTGCCTTAGCTTCCCTGGTATCTGGGACTACAGGAGTGCACCAGCAGGCCTGGCTATTTTTTTTTGCTTTTCTTTAAGTAGAGATGGAGTTTCACCATGTTGGCCATGTTGGCCTCGATCTCTTGACCTTAGGTGATCCACCCGCCTCAGCCTACCAAAGTGCTGGTATTATAGGTGTGAGCCATCATGCCCAGCCATATATAACTTTCATCAAATAAAATTACATAGGTGGAAAAATTTTGGTGTGTGTGTGTGTGTGTGTGTGTGTGTGTGTGTGTGT
>NW_016108246.1:134663-135746 GCF_001604975.1 Cebus imitator
TGAGACAGGGTCTCACTCTGTCACCCAGGCTGGGGTGCAGTGTTGCAATCATGGCTCAAGTGACCCTGTCCCATCTGCCCCCCTAGTAGCTGGAATCACAAGTGCACACCACCAGACCTTTTCTGTTTCTGTTTTAGATGGGGTTTTACCATGTTGTCCAGGCTGGTCTCAAACTCCTGACTTCAAGTGATCTGCCCACCTAGGCCTCCCACAGTGCTGGGATTACAAGTATGAGCCGCCACACCTGGCTTGAAATTGTTTTTAAAAAATGGTCTGGGCAAGTGGCTCACACCTGTAATCCCACCACCTTGTGAGGCTGAGGTGGGAGGATCACTTGAGGTCAGGAGTTCAAGACCGGCCTGGCCAACATGGTGAAACCCCATCTCTACTAAAAATACAAAAAAAATTAGTCAGGTGTGGTGGTTCCTGCCTACAGTGCCAGCTACTTGGGAGGCTGAGGCAGGGAATTGCTTGAACCCAAGATGTGGAGGTTGCAGTGAGACGAGATTGAGCAACTATGCTCCAGCCTGGGTGACAGAGCAAGACTCCCTCTCAAAAAATAAATGAATAATAAATAAATAAATAAAAAGTGGTGTGACTAATGATAATAACGATCATTTCTTCCATTCTATTAACATTCCAAGTACTATGCTAAGTTCTTTACATAAAGTTTCACATTTTTATCTTCCCCATGACCCTATAAGCTGGGTATTACTACGTCCATTTATAGATGAGGAAGATTAGGGGCCTGGAGACATTAAGTAAACCACCCGAGGTCACACAGTAAGGGAGGGGCAGATCTCAGAGTTGCCTGGCTGTAAAGCTGGCAACTTCCCCACTGCGCCTCAACTGCTATCTTAGAGCTGGGTTTGAGGATGCCTCCCTGGTCCGGAGTCATTATGACATTTTCTTCTACAAAGCATGTTCTTGGTAAACGGAACTGTTTATTTTCCACCTATTTATTTTTTCTTTGAGATGGAGTCTTGCCCTGTCACCCAAGCTGGAGTGCAATGGTATGATCTGGAGTGCAATGGTATGATCTCTGCTCACTGCAACCTTTGCCTCCTGGGTTCCAGCGATTCT
>NW_016108246.1:135968-146784 GCF_001604975.1 Cebus imitator
GACCTTGTGATCAGCCCACCTCAGCCTCCCAAAGTGCTGGGATTACACGTGTGAGCCCCTGCGTCTGGCTACACTGATACTCTTATCCTTTGTCCATCTGTTTCTGATGGCAACAGAAACCTTCACCTTCCAAAAACAATCACTGGGAGTCCACCTTGTGCAGAGGTAGGACAAGCTTCCATGCAGGTAGGGGCGCTGCTGCACCCCCAACACACATGCATCCTCCTCCCTATCTGCCTTCAGGTTGCAGCCAGAGGAGTTTAGAGCCTCTACAGAGAGCACAACTTCTCCAACTGGAACAGACTCCCCTTAAAGGAATGTATTAAGGAAGATCATTTTAAGGATACCATGCACGTGCATTTCTCCAAGATCTGCTTAGATGGACTTACATAATGAGAAAGCTGTGTGTATGGGTTTTGCATTTTCTTGGTCCACACAAACCCCTTGAGAGGTCCCTGTGGGCAGTGAGCCTATATGTAGACATCCCCTCCCCTCCTTGATGTCCCAGACATTGCAGTTCCTCTGAGGGGCTCCCTCCCTCTGGGGAGCAGTCCCTCTGACCTGCTCCCCACCTACTGGAAACTGGGAGGTTGGAAGAGGGGGCGCATGCCACAGAGCCAGCACACAGCAGGGTTCTCAGGCACATCTAAGCCTTCGTTTCTGCTGTGTGGAAATGCTTCCTTCGCAACTAGAGTCTCAAAACCTCCCCTCAACAGGCAGGTGCTGCTCAAAACTCTGGGCACACATTAGGGCTGGGGAGGGGGTGGTGGAGAGGGGACTATGGCCTGCCCATCAAACAGGCAACTGCCTGTCTCTCAGCCTGGTCTAGACCCACCTTCCGGGCTCTGGCTGCAATGTCTTTCTCTTTCTCTTTGCAATTCCCTTGGGTCCTGCCCAAGAAAATAAAGACAGAGCAACTTGCATTGATGAGAGATTCCTATGCCAGGGGGAGAGACCTGGAGAAAACCAGAATGAGGGCCAGAGCCAGAGAAAGATAAAGCACCAGGGCCCCTCCCATACCAGTGCCTGAGGATCCACTTTATTCCCCAAGGATTTACCCCCAGGTACATGCTTTATTTCAATCTATTATCTTTTTCTTTTCATATTCCTTTATGAAGGCACCAGGAAATGTGTTTATAAGAGTGAGCGGTGTTGACATCTTCCTGGCAAAAATATTAATAATGTAATCCCAGGTTAAATTTTGGATCTCTATAACACTAGCTACCTAGTGGACCCAAGTGAATCAAGTGAGGATTAGAAAATGGGATCCCATAGTGTGATGTGCATAAAATATCCCACAGATGAGTTGCATGGGAATAGTTGCTTTCTTTAGATGAGACAATGTAGAAAGTCAGCACAGCACAGTGACCAGAGCATGGTGCCTGTGCCTGGCCTGAAATCTAAGCCACATGTTCCTGGGACTACCACTCAGCTCCTCTGTCCTCAGCTTCCTGTTCTGGGATGTGAACATGTTACTAGGGCCTGCTTATTACTGCGATGTTACGAAGCTAAATATAAATACAGACACAGTCTTAAGAAAGATGATGGGTACTTCATAAGTGCTGTACTACATAGGTGTTCAACTGTTACACATCTGGAAGAATAAGGAAGACACACGGCACTGGTGACCTCCAGAGAGGGGACATGGAAGATGACAGGTCAAGGCAGGACAAAGCTCCACCTTTCCACATTGGCATGGGCATGATGCTTTACAACTCAGGGGAAAAAATCTGTTATCTCTTGTGACTTGGGATGGGAAGAGCGGGAGATGACTTCTGTTTTATGGTTTGGGGAACTGAAATTTAGAGAGATTCAGTGATTTACTCAGAGTAACAATACTGATGAGTAATCAAGCTAAGGCAGGGAATTTAGTTGGTTCCCTGGGGATGAAGATCCCTGAATGCCTGAGACCAGGAGTCCATGCCCTGGACTCCAAAGTGAGGACCCTCATCCTTTCCAAATCCTCTTACACCCCAACGCTGCTGCAGGGAGACACTGATGCCCTGGAGGAGGTGCCTGGCCCAAGAAAAGGGCCCAAACCCTGACTTAACTCCCAGCTTGATATTTCACCCAAAATACAAGACTTTCCCACAAATGAAGCCCTGCTGAGGGCTTGGGGTCCAAATTTATTTCCGTCTTGCCCTCACTTGACCCTGTAGCTGCCTTGTGGGGAGACTTCCCTGTGGTCGGGCAACCTCTCTGAATGACCAGTAAGTAGCCTCCTTGACTCCCAACCGACTCAGAATGCAGGACATTCCCAGCCAACTGCCCCTGACAGTTGGACTTAGAATCAGATTCATCTTCAACTGACCATACCAGGCTTCTGGGCAGTTAAGATTCATTAAGTGAAGAAGTGGCCTGTGGGGCTGGTGCTTGGACAGCACAGGGAGTGAAGCCAACGAGCTGCCAGGGTCTCAGTGCCTATTGACTAGAACAGCTGCCCGAGTAGCCTGGACTCAGGTCTGGCTGAGAAGGGTCAGAGGCTGACCCAGCTCTGAGTGGGCAGCTTCCTGCTCCTACCCTTCCTCACCAAGACTCAGGCCCTGCTGTATAAACCACAATGACTCCAAATCTCCTGATGGCTTCAAGTCCACAGCACCTTCAGTGGAGAAGCTGGTAGGGAGTGATGACTGAGGTTTCACCTGCTGTTGGCCAGAGGCTGATTTAGATGTTCCTGGGGATGGGCAGGAGATTTCCTTGTACCCAGATCACTTTTCTGGCATATCCTGTATTTGAATCTTTCATGATCTCTTGTTGTATCCGTGAGCCATGAGCATGAGAAAACCACATTCAAAGTAGAGACCACTGTTGATATGCTCCTGGCAGGAGACCATGGGCCAGTGCTCTTGTTTCCCAGGTTATGCTTGTGTTCACCAGCTGCCTAAGGGAGACTGAGTCAAAGTTGGGCTTAGGAGGAGGGGTCCTGCTGTGTGGTGGGCACTTAGAATACACAACAGGCCAATTGCATTGGGGATGTTACTCTAATGAGAGGAGGCAATTCAAGAAGGCAGCTGAGCTCAATGACCGAGGGCAACGGGCATGTGCCTGATGGCCTGGGCTCAGATGGCAGCTAGAACTTGTGTAACCCTGGGAAAGAGACTTAACCCCTCTGTGTTCAGTTCCCTGCTGTGTGATGTGGAGATGTATATGGGGCCTGCCTGTTAGCATTATGTTATGAAGCTTACTCTAAGCAGATCCAAACTAAGCCCAAAGAAGAATGACTTTATAAGTGCTACAAACGTGTTCAGATATGAGCTATCTAAAAGAATGAGGCAGACAGATAGCAGTGGCTGCCTCCAGAGAGGAAGCTTGGATGGCTACAAGTCATGGGGGGGTGGAAGGTCAGTTTCCAGCCTTTATATGGGCAAGATGCCTTAGAACATGCCATCTCTTGTGACCCTCACATGAGCCCTGTGGGGTGTGCAGAGCCAGGCTGTAACCCTTATTTTACAGTTGAGGGCACTGAAATGTAGAGGGGCCAAGTGACTTTCCCAGAGCCACAAAACCAAGGAGGGATGGGCCTGAGGCAGGAAGGTAGTTGTTTTCCTGGAGGTGGATCCTCCCAGGGAGGAGGAGGGGTGTTTGCTTCTCTAAGGAGTGATGTGGCGTGGAAGGGGACAGGAATTCTCTACACTATAGGGTTGTTGTAACTCTAGCCTCCTGGTGTAACCACAGGATAAGAGCAGGCAGGCATCCTCAGGTGTCCCCAATGCCGAGAAAGGGCAGCTTACCCCAGAGTCAGCAACCAATCTGACTACAGCCACAACTGCAGGTGTCTCCCTCCCAGCCTCCCTGGTGTTGTCTTTTTTGGGGATGGGTCTCGCCAGGTGCTAGTAAGAAATTACAGCCTCAACCTCCAGGGAGAATTTGGAAGCAAGCCCCTATCACCCTCTCAGGGTCTTGTCTCCATTTTGGGTGTGTTTGGAGTGTCTGACTAAAAAGGGCTGTGTGAGTAGCACCCCAAGTGTGACCTCTAAATCCTGCTTCCCACGTCAAGGAACCAGTCCACTCGGGTTAATGGCCAGCTTCAGGCATCAGGCAGGGGAAAGAGGTGCCCAGGGCAGATTGTCAACAGAGAGCAGAAAGTCATCCAGGTGTACTGGGTTCTCTCAGGAGCATCCTTAGTGCCACCAGAAGAGGCGTGGTGGGTCATTGTTGCCATCCATAAAGTAGAACTACAGTGAGATCAGAGGTATCCCATACAGTAACATAATTTGAGCTCATTCTGAAAATAATAATTGTTCACCTTGGGAAGATGGCAGACAACCCAATCATCGTTATTAAGCTGCTAAATGGAAGAAAAGACAACCTGTCTATTCTACTTTTCACTGAAATAAGAATCACACTTCCAGGTGAGCACCAGACATATAAGAAAATGCCCTTTAGAACATGAATGAATTTTAAAATAATAACATGAGCAAAAAAGCCAGACACCAAGAAATACATATCGACTTATTCTATGTATAACAGTCCAAACCTGGAGAGGTCTAAACAAATCATTAGCAGTCAGAGCAGTTCCCTTAAGGAGGAAGTCAACATAAACGTGGCAGAGAAACTTCAGGGATGAACCAGGGATGTCTTCACTTGTAGCTTCAAGGAGTGAAGGGAGGGAGTGTCATCTCATACCCTCAGATGTTCTCTTCTGGACCCTTGATGTTGAGGGTCTCAAAATAGGGTGCTGGCAATGGTTATGTGTTCAGGGTTCTCATGAAGAAAAGCAAATGATAGACAGCATCAAACTCAGTTCTGGGTTTAATGAAGTGCCCCAGACTGGATACAGGGTGCCACTTAGTTTTATATCTTAGTATGTAAAAGATAAAAATGTCATCCATAGCATGGACAGAATTATGTGTTATCAACACATTTTATCATGTGGAGTTTCCTGTATAATTTTTAGCAATCTGTGAATAAAAGGTCCAGAAGTTAACTTATAAATATCAAATTAGAGAACAGAAGCCTAATTTTTGAAGACAGGAAATAGTGTAATGCCATCTTCTGTGGGAAGGAACTCTTGGTTTCCTCTAAAATTAGAGAACAGGAGAGAAAGAAGCCTCATCTCAGAAACTGTGGTAGGGGTGGGAAGTGGAGGCTATAAATGTGCTCAAGGTCAGACTTCTCCCCTGCCTTCCCAGGAGACTGGAGATGTACCAGTAAGCCAGAGTGAATATTCACTCTGCCATCCACCCCTGGGAGGTTCCTTTGAACCCACAGTGAGGATAGAAACATGAACGTGCTATAACAAGTCTTAAAAATTCAGAGGGTGATTATCAATTTCCCCTTGGCACACAGCAGAACATTTTCTCCAAGGTCAAGTAAATGCCTGTGAGAGAGCTGTGTCCCATAGATTCCTTTCATTACTGATGACACCCAATCCTTTTGGACATCCCTTGTGCACAATCCCAAGGAGTGCTGTTTAATCCAAACCAAAGGTTTTGATGTTTCACTGGTCACAAAAGATCAGGCGTACTGCAAGGGTCATCTCTAATGAACACAGGACCCTACAGCCCACAGAGACAGTTCTTACCTTTATGACAACACGCTTTGAAAAGAACAAACCAAACCTCACACACATTTTCATTTTCTTCCCGATTTCATACCCCCTCAAGCAGCGGGATAACCTGAAGGCTCTTAGAAACCCTTTCCTATCAGGTCCTACCTGGAAAGTAGTTCCCTACCTTGGGTGTTGTCTTCATTGAGTATGAAGACGCTCCAAGAATTCAGCCTTTAGAAACAAAAACATCAGGACAAGTCATTAGAAAGAGTGACTCACCCATGCCTCTTCCTCCAGCTGAAGCCACGCTGCCTCACACACGATTCCCTGGTCTTTGTTCTGAGTTGATATACCTTCCTACAGCCCCTCTGGCTGGAGTTCTATATTGACCAAATCACTTTCTCTCAGGAGACCCCCAATCCTCCTTCCCAGTGGGATCCCAGAATCAGGTTTCTATACACTCAGAAGCAAGTTGGTCCCTCATGATGTGAGATACTTCAGGGTACTTACTGATCAACCTTTCCTGGGACGTTCTCTGCGATTATACAAAAGAAAACATTATGAGGATGAGATTCTGCAGTGCCCTTCACATAGAGCTGTTATTCCCTTGGCAAGGGTAGAAAACCAGAAGTGGTACAGTGGCTGAGCCATAGGTCAACATCCCCAAAACCATGAGGATGCTTATGGAAAAATAAGATCTTTATTCACAGAATTCACCTTTAAAGTTGATTTAATGGGCAAACACACAATACTTAATCCAAAGAGGAAAACATGTTGAGGACAGTGCTTCTGCATTACAGCCAATAATAGATGCTGTCATTTAAAAACCTCCCAGTGTATTACGTATTAGTTGGGAAGACACCTCCAAATTTTAGGGACTGGTCACTAGAGTCCGTGAACAAATGAGGCGTGATTCACAATGTCGGTCAAAACTGATATTCACTTAATACTCTAGAAGCCTTTGGAAAAAAACCGTTTTTCTTCCAGACAAAGAAATGCAGGTTACTGTGTTTGATGACATCTCTTCCTTCAGTTTTCCATGTGTACACATCCCCAGGTTTTGAACCAGAGCTAGGAGGACAGAGAGTGACAGTCAGTGCATTGGTGCTGCTGAGGAATCCCACAAGGAGGCTTGGGCAATGTGGAAAGGTCTGGAGAGTATGGAGCTGGGTGGTTGATAAGCATGGTGGTTGACAGGCTTCTAGAATATCAAGTGAAGAGTACTTTTGACTGAGCTGCTGCTGGGCCATTCTCCTTGATGTTGAAGAAAGGCAAAGGGAGAGGCAGAAAGGAATTAAACAACCTTGGCTTTTCTAGCTAGGGCCACCTCATCAATGTGAAATAGTTAGCTTAAGAACTGGTTAACACAGAAAGGCAGTGTACTACAGAAACAGGAAGTGGATTAGGGCTGCCTAGAACCAGGAGTGTGGGGGTTGGAGAAAACAGAGGAATGACTACTGACAGGGTTTCTTTGAGGGGGAATGAAGAGGTTCTAAAATCAGATTGTAAAAATGCTTGCAGTACCCTGTAAATACAGTAAAACATTGAACATTGCATAACCCACTTTAAATGGGTGAACTTGTTTGCATGTCAACTACATCTCAATAAAGCTGTTTTTTTAAAAAAGAATACATACATTGCTCTTGTTTGGGAATCGAATTTTCCTGCAATAAGAGAAAAAAAAAAAAGAAAAACAAAAAGCAATGAGCATGATATCATGCTGGGTCCTGATTCCACAGGACTTTTATTCATTTGGCGGCATTAGAAAACCAGGTGTCAAACAGTGATCAAGTCACTGGCCCCCAAATAAGGTACAAAGATGCCTGTGGAAAAGGCAGTGGGTTTTCTTGGAATATTTAGCAAGTGTTCCTGTTGGCTGAGAAATACAAAATTGTTTTTCAAGAGAAAAAGTTGCTACTGAGAAATGTGCTTGCTGTCTGACAGTTTGTCAGTGATGCCGTGTTTTGACTGACATGGTCAATCAATGCATTACAGCAGATAATCAATGCTGTCATTTAAAAACCTCCCAGTGTATCACGTATAAGTTGGGATGACACTCCCAAACTCCAGTGATGGTGACTGGGGTCCATGAGCAACAAAGGCCTGATTCACAATGGCAGTCAAAACTTATATTCACTTGATATTCTAGAAGCCCCAGAAAAAAACATTTCTCTTCAAGATGAAGAAATGCATCTTACCAGGTCAGAGGGCATCGCCTCCTCTTCCAGATTTTTGATTTTGAGATCCTGTAGGACCTCAACAGGACCTAAGAGAACACAGAGTGACAGTCAGTGCATTGGTGCTGCTGAGGTATCTCACACGGAGTTTTGGGGAATGTGGATGGGGGCTGGAGTGTGTGGAGCTGGGCTGTTGACAAGCATGGACTGAGCTGCTGCTGGACCATTCTCCTTGGTGCTGAAGGAAGGCAAAGGAGAGGGGCAGAAAGAAAGGAAAGAGCCTTGGCTTTGTAGCTATGACTACCTTATTATTGTGAAATAGTCACCTTAAGACTGGTTAGTACACAAAGGCACTGTACCATAGAAGCAGGAAGAATACTGGGGGAAAGTTAACTTCAGCATTGTTAGGAAAATAAATTTAGGCCAGGCGCAGTGGCTCACAGCTGTAATCCCAGCGCTTTGGGAGGCTGAGGTGGATGGATCACATGGTCAGGCATTTGAGGCCAGTCTTGCCAATATAGTGAAACCCAGTCTCTACTAACAATACAATAATTATCTGGTCGTGTTGGTGTGTACCTGTAGTCCCAGCTACTGGAGAGGCTAAGGTGGAGAATCACTTGAACCCAGGAGGCAGAGGTTGCAGGAAGCCAAGATCGTGCCATTGCACTCCAGCCTCAGTGACAGAGTGAGACTCTTTAACAAAAAATAAAAATAAAAATCAGGTCAAGTCATTAGAAAGAGTGACTCACCCACTCCTCCTCCTCCAGCTGAAGCCATGCTGCCTCACACATGTCTCCCTTGTCTTTTCTAAGGGTTGACAAACCTTCCTACAGCCTCTCTGACCAGAGTTCTATATTGTTAAAGTAACTTTCTCTCTGGAGACCCCCAATCCTCCTTCCCAGCAGGATCCCAGAATCAGGTTTCCATACACTCAGGCAGCAAGTTGGTCCCTCACGAAGTGAATTACTTCATGGTGCGTACTGTGTATTCCCTCCCGTGATGTTCTCTGCAATTATACAAAAGAAAACATTATGAAGATGATATCCTGCTGTGCACTTCACATAGATCTGTTATTCCCTTGGCAAGGTTAGAAAATCAGAAGCGGTACAGTGGCTGAGCCATAGGTCAATATCTCCAAAACCATGAGGATGCTTATGGGAAAATAAGAAGTGACACTGTTGAGTAACACAGAGCATCAACTTTGGGACCGATTTCTGGGTTTGTGTTTGCCTCTTTCATTCAGGAGGTCAAAATCTGGATTCATTCTTTTCTGTGCCCTTGCCATCCCACAATAACGAAGTAGGATATTAAACTGGCCTTCAGGTACGGCTGTGGGGAAAGAGGAAAGAGGTGATTCATGTGAAGTGTAGGTTGTTGTGGGTTTTTTCCTTCCTTTTTATTAGATGAATGACATGACTCAGGAGGCTGAGGTGAGAGGATAACTATAGGCCAGGAATTCAAAAAAAGTGACACTTGCACTATGCTGTGCATGTGAGTCCACATTTTCAGGGGGAAACACGCACATTGACCGACACATTCACAATCACTATATATTAACTCACTACTACTTACCTCCTAACCCTACTGTACACAACCCCACACCATCTAAGAGATATGGCTGTTTCTGGGGACCTTAGTGGATGATCACAGTTCTTCATGGAACCATCTGTTTCTCACACCACACCCCAGATCCTCACACCTATCAGGAACCTGAAGCCAGGGAGGCTCTCCAGACAAAAGCAAAAGAATTTCCCTTACTTATCACTTAGATTTATCACTAGGAAGGGAGTGGTATTAGAATGTGCACAATGTTAGAGAGGGGAACAACACACACTGGGGCCTGCTGGAGCAGATGTGGGAGGGAGAGCATCAGAATAAATAGCTAAGGGGCTTAATAGCTAGGTGATGGGTTGACAGGTGCAGCAAGCCACCATGCAGCAGTTTTAGCAATGTAACAAACCTGCACGTGTGTCCTGGAAATTAAAATAAAAATTAAATTAAAATAGAAATTGCCAGAATAGGCAAATCTAGAGAAACAGAAAGTAGATTAGTGGCTGCCTAGGGCCAGGGTTGTGGGGGTTGGGGAAAAAAGAGAAGTGACTACTAATGGCTATGGGGTTTCTCTGAGGGGGAAAGACCAAAACGTCTTTATGCCACATACGACTGTAATTAATAACAGCTGCTTAAATTATTAAAATGAAAAGGATAACTGATATACATTTGCATCTTCGATACTATGCGGTCACTTCTCTATGTTGCCTCCTTGAAGCATCGCAATCACTTTGAGGCATGATTAGTTTGGTTCTATTCATTATACAGATGAGGAATGTGAGTCTCAGTTAAGCAAATTATTCACGACACACACCCACAGCTGGATCTCTCTAACACCAAAGGCTAATCTATAAAGTAACGTGCTGCACTGCCTGTAGTGGCACAGTAGACTTGCCGTGAAGTGAAGTTTGCTTCCACAGCTGGGCGTGTGAGCTTAGTGGGGTTGGTGTTACCCACTGCTTTATGGGTTTGAGATTGGTCTTGCAGAAACCCAGATGGAGAAGCTCTTGGCTGAGGGAGTGAAAAATTACTGAAAGGATAGATGAATGCATTTGAAGGATCATGCTTCCATTGAGTATATTGTCGAGCCTCTTTGAATAAGAACAGATACAATCAAACAGAATCACCCAGTCCTCAGTTGTAGCATTCAGTAAGCATCAGCAAGCCATGAAGTATGCTCACTGCTGTGTTGTGGGGGCCAAAATATATCTCAGGCACAGCCCCCGAAAACAGATCACTTTTAAATGTACTGGGAAGCAGTGACTAATTTGAGTGTCACAACTATCAAGTATAAAACACAGTAAGCCATCTCGTTTAATTGTGTGCTACCGTTAAATACTAACATTAAAAAAAACTGGCCAAGTCCACCTTCAAAGTTCATAATGGCATCCAAATAAAATAAACTTTAGGAGCAGGCAGAATATAGTGTTTAATGTTAGCAATTAGACCTCTAAATAATTACATATTCTTTGTTTAGAAATTTAATTTAAAATGTGGGTATTTGGGTTAGTTTTTTAAATAAGTAAACTCTTATAAAGTAATGAAATAGTTGTTTTCCTTTAAAAATATACCACATATATATATATATATATACATA